>NC_051157.2:119095043-119187675 GCF_013339745.2 Dermacentor silvarum | reverse complement strand
AAAACGAGACAGGGAACCGTTGCGATGTACACCCGGCGACACAAATCAGCCGGGGGCACGAAATCTCGGAAAAAAAGCTGAATATCTCCGCAGCCTCCACAACCCAGCCTGGTATTTGCATTTCGGGCTTCGACTAGAATCATGCTAACCGCATTGTCGTATACAGTTTTACTGGCTGTTGCTAGAGGCTATGGAGATATTCAGCTTTTTATCAGATTTCATGCCCCGGCTTATTTTGTCACCGGGTGTACTTCGGCATTGCATCATTTCTTTAATCGCTTATGCAGAGCATGCTTGGTTTGTTTACCTCTTTTTGCTCTCATGCTTTCGCATCGTTCACTGCTTAATACCACCCTTGCATATCAGTGTGAGCACCGTATCTTTCTTCGTTAGGTGAATATTAAGTGCTCAAGGCTGGCGTGTGGCCTTCGCCTTTTCTTGTCGTGTTTTTTTTTTTTTTTTGGACGACTGGTATGCTTCAGAGGTCAAAACGCGAAACCTACTGATGTTCACAACAACGATAGCAGACGCCTGTTTTTTTTTTCTGTTTTTCTCTCTCTTTTTTGGTTTTGCGTTTTTCAGCTTCCCGAAAAATACAGTGACATGAATGTATTGCTGCCCTCACATGAGATGAAATATGGTGTCAGTCTTGTAGCCTGGCACCCTCCTTTATTTTATTTGTGAAGTTGTGTTATGTCGAAAAACTGAACGCTAAGATTCAACGATGTAAGGGTGTAGAAAAACCGAAATTAGTGACTTGCGCTCGCGTGGCATAGCTTTTTTGTTTCCGTTAGCGTGACATTACTCGATGTTCTACATCAAAGACCGTACGTGTTTGTAATCTAGTAGTAAATCCAGAACAAAGCGTAAAATAGCCCACAGGTGAATTCCAAGTGGACCGAGCAAACGCAACTAACGGACAGCCTTATACAAACCAGGACGCACTTATTGATTCAGTCGGCAGCCGCACGCCCCCTCAGTGATTGAACGACTGCGCGTCTTCGGAATGTTTTACTAACTGCTCCGAACGGTGCTTCAACACTGCGGCACTAAAACCGCCAGTAATGGCAGATAATTATACGGCTTCAGCGAATTTCAAGCATTGCTTCACGGAGTAAAATGAAACAGCCTCAATGATCGAAAACGTGAGATGGGAATGCATTCTCCCATATATATTATATATATCTTTCTTGTTAACCTATACGTTGTTTTACATTCCCGGATCCGCAGGTCAATTAAGCCAGTGCAGGATGCGGCCTGCAGCCCCACTTACGCGTGGGATTTTCAACTTTCGGCGTGGCTCGCGCAGCACCGTGTTAAAATGCAGGTCGCGAGGCGCACCGAACACACAGCGCGTAAATAGTGCCTCTGGCGATCAAACCAAAGGTGTCGGCGACACTCGGTATACCACTACGTCGAACGATCTGTGCGTGCCGCAGCCTTCAGACTGTCTAGCCGTTTTTCTTGGTCATTTATTCTTTAAACTTTTTCGCGCTCCTTGCTGTTTTCTTTTTTATTCCTTTGGGATCCTAAACGACACACACCGCGGCTCGCGTAGGAATGTTGTTTTCAAGCCAGGCGGATGTGCAACAACACGTGCTTTTGGCGGGAAAGCAGAGACGATGAGAAGCGCAAAAAAGAAAAAAAAAAACTACGAGAGCGTCCACAAGCATGGACGCGCTCACAACACACAGCGCGAGCGTTCGAAGCACTTCGTGCCTTGTGGTGCCTCGGTCCTGTGCGCTTGGATGATTTGTGCTTACTGATCTCGGCGTAGATTTGTAGCTCCAGGTCGCTTGCCTAGCGTTTCTTGTTTTTTCTTCATTGCCTCTCTGCTGTTTGATGCATGAAACTTCCAGAAATTTTGATATCTGTGCTATGGTGAGGCTCGTCGCTCACGCCCGTCACGCAGTGGCGAGACAGCTTTGTGAAGCATAGATAGCCCCGCTGTCGAAAGTGCCACTGGAGCGTTAAGAGTAACATCTTGTATATACAGAATGGTGCTGATAAAATGCAACTGCATGGAATTAGAACAGCATATTCTGCGATCCCTTCCTCTGTCTTGGTTGTCCACGTGGAGCGTTGCCGAAAGCTAGTCTTATTCTGGGTTTGAAACCCAACAGAGTTCAACTCTAATGATTGCACATGATCGTGGGATACAGGGTGTTTTTTTCTTGTTTTTTTTGGCACTTCAGTTTTTTTTTTCTTTTATAAAAATGATATGAGCGCAGTGAACGGGCGTTTCTGCGGACGAGTTCCTAGGCGAGGCGGACATAATTTGCCGCTAATAAAGTCAGCATCAGAAGACTAATTAGCAAAAATGGATTAAGTAACATGTTTATTAGTGCCGTAGGGGAAGTTGTTTAGACGACGAACTTGAAATCAGTCACATAATAATGCGCTCTCATTTTTTTTAAATCTTGAAAATCGCATCTAATTTGAGGTATTTATCATCGGAAATAAACTTTAAATCCCGACAATATCGAAAGCGAGTGCAGCGGGAGCGCAGAAAAGGTGGCCCCGTTATCATGTCAGACCGAAATGCCCCTTGACGACAAGCGCGAGCACGTTCGAAATCTCGCCCAGTCGCGGCCGCAACTCATACGGCACGCGTTCCCTGACAAGCATGTGCGGATGTGTGTCGGGTCAAGATTTGCCGCGGCATGCTATCATTGAAATTTCACCCTACACTTCTAAACGGGGCGTCGCCGTCTGACGCGCAGCGGGCCGCGCTCAGTCTCGATATTTAATCCTCGGGTGAGCTTTCGAAATATATAATGAATATCTCGAATTAGGTGCCATTTTCAATATTCTTAAAGGATGGGTGCGCACAAAAATGTCACTGCCTACAAGTTTCCATTCGGACAACTACCTCCAAGCACTAATAAAAAGTTAATGAATGCTTGTTAATAAGTCTTCTGAAGCTCACTTTGTTACCTTTCATTTAAAAAAAAACTGTAAAAATAACGCCCTGCATAATATAACACCCTGTAAGAGCCTCGAGCGGCCAATCGCGCGGCAATTTTGCGTGTATTCGAGGACTTCTTTCACGCTCGGAAAAACATTATTTTTTGTAGCGCGTATTAAGCAACAGAAAGCTTTATCGGGAGTTTTAAGCGAAGCTTTATAGTCTCACAAGTGTCGGCGGTGGTGGTGGTGTCACGCTGAAAAGTAGGCCGATCCTGGTGATTTTGCAGAAAGGGGCCAAGCTCAATGGCACATACCAAGGAGAAAAAAGAAAGAGAGATAGAAAGAGAGAAAAAGAGAAAGAAAGAGAGAGAGAGTAAGAAAGAAAGAAAATTACCAGCGCTTCCCATGTCGAGAAAATGGTGGTAAGCACAGCTTCTCGTGTGTGTACTTAACCTACTACTTTCCCTTCCCTTTCCTACTACTTTTCGTTCCCTTTCGTGGTACTTTTCGTTCTCTTTCCTTCTACTTTTGTTTCCCTTTTGCGCAACTTTTCCTTCCGTTGAGTTGTACGTTTCCTTCCTTCGATGTATACATTTAATAAACGTTTATGTTTTATTACTGTGACATGTTGTGAACTTTACGTTACCCTGACGATACACACACGACAAGCTTCGCTTTCCCTCATTTTCTCGACAGAGGAAGGGCTGGTAATTTTTTCGTGTTAGTCTACAATTTTCTCATTGTCACTTTTAATCTAATTACATTATTCGAGAAGTTGATTAATTAGGACTAATTATGTAATTAGGCTGGAATGCGAAAATAAACTGATTATCGCCGAGCGACGGCAAACAACATTACCTTGGTTTGTCCAGCTACGTGGCATTTGCATATTTTTAAACCTTGGTGAATGATAGTTGGGTCAACCTGTGTATTTGAAAATACGCGACTCTAGCCGTCAAAAACAGCTCTAACAACTCGATTTTGCGGCTCTGGACTGGGTGTTCCCCCATATGCAGGAACGAGTGGCCGCACCACTGCATAATACGCTTGAAGGAAAAAAAAAAAAAAACGCGAGCGCATCACTAAGCGCAACATCACCGATTGACCACTTCTAGACTCAGCGCCGGGCCATTCTGGCTCGCCTTGGGTACAAGATTGCACACTTTCAACGTTTTCCGCCAGTCCCACCAACATGGTGCTCGATTACAGGTATCGATGTACTTCCGATCCCCTTAGCATGAACGCCGATATTCCCGCGCCACTCATCTAGCCACACCGCCGCACGCCACGTACTTGGTAGATGCTACCCATACACCGGAGTGAACAATTACGGCAGTAGTGGGTCCATCGTATTCATTCCCAAATTACTATCTAAATGTGCCAACTGCCCTGGATGCTGACGCGATCTATACCAACAAGAGCACGGCACCGACAAAATTACCATACGATCCGACAGCCAGGACACGCTCCGAAATCTCGCACTAAATTCCCTTCCGTATCACTTCCAGGCTCATTTAAACACGCACATATCATCTCATCCAAACCTTCGGGCCCTCTTGGAATTGCTTTCTGGCCATCAGGGGATAGAAGGACACGAGCTTGCTCATCCTTTAGCCCGCTTCGATATACCCAGCGCCCAACTCCCGATGGCCAGAAGTCTGTTCCCCTAAAGCTTGTCGAGGTCAGCACAGCTAGCAACGCCGCGCTCGAATCAAAGAGGCCTGCGAATCACGTAGGCTTCTACCGGCTCCATCACACCTATTTCACGTCCGAGCGCATCTCTCATCCGACAATCACAGACCCTCACTCTCCCTAATGATGCAGTCATTCATCGCATTGAGCTTAGATCAGGCGACCTCATCTGTCGGGTCTGTGGGCAGCATCCTGATGCGGTACAAACGTGCTGGGAACGTCTCTCCTCACCCCCCGTTGCCATGCCTTACATCTTGGCGAGCTGGGCCGCACCGCCCGAAGACCTGCGCCAAACTCTGCGGCTCCTCCTGGTACGCCACGTCCGCGCCATCCAGGGGGCGACGCCACCCGTCGCGTCGCCCCAATCCGCCACCGCTGAGCGCCACCACCGCAAGACTCGGATAAGAGCCGTCATACAATAAAGCTTCTTTCTTCTTCTTCCCAATACCGCTAGAAGGAATATTGCTCAACCAAGACTGCGGAAAACGTGAAAGTCCTTCCTATGATGTTTGTTCGTATGTTAATCGCGCACCGGCCATTGGAAGCATACACCAAAGTGCCAGCCACCCAGACAACTATAACGGACGAATCAAGGACGATGAGACTGATAAGGCCCGGCTGCATGCATTAATACGGGCTCGAACATTTGGACTTCTTTCCTCATTCTTATGCCTTGGGATGGAATATTGGCTCCCACTCAAACAAAAGAGAAAGTATTCAAGACGCGCTGGTCACGATTCAAGATTCCAGTTGTCCCAAGATGTTATCTACGAAGCACGTGTTGATGACCTTGGTCTCTACATACGATAGCGCGTCGTCTGGGGCCATTGACGTAAATCCGAACTTTTGCATTGATTCACCAATGCCACGTTGTTTTTGAGGTTGATGTTTGTGAACCCGCTTATTCTTTATAAGAGTCTAGTCGGATTCCGTGTAGGTATTTGGGTCTGCGTATAAAGGGTCGTAGGTTAACTTTTATCGGTGTCGGATCTTACTTGTGAATTCGCAAACACCTAAGCACGAATAATAATGATCAACAGAACTTCCTTGAGCGATAAAAGCGATTATGCCAGTCGTGGGCACTAAACTCCAATGAACTTTGTACTTCGAGTAGCGAAAAAAAAAAAAAAAAGAACAATGTAACAGCGAACTCTCCACAAAGGCCAGTATTGCAGGATTGCTTTTCCGAATTGTACTACTTAACATCTTCCGCAGCTGTGGCCCCTTCTTTCTACGTTTTGTTTCTCCATGAAATTAGTAACCACAAACACGTTTTGACCCTACAGCAACGATACATGTGCGAAAGCCCAAACGTAAGCTGCGTTTCACTGAGGCAACATTTTTATAGCAGCCACACAAATATTGTGCGCGAAAGGTCACATCGCACATTGTCACATGTACCCAGAACCAACTCAGTCACGCGTTCATGAAACGGCGCGAACAGGAATCATAAACTTGGCGGGGCTTAAATCTTCCTTTGAGTCTTCGGCAGTCCACCGGCCATTTCTGTGACCCGACATAGTTCACAATTTGCACACACTTCCTGCTATGACAACTAGCAAGCGGCGTCTTCAGCAACTGGATAATAACCAAACAGCTTGCTCGGAACCACCTCCAAAAACACCGATCCGTCATCGTGAACTCTTGGCCATGGCGGCCGCATTTCGATGGGGGGCGAAATGCGAAAACACCCGTGTACTTAGATTTAGGTGCTCGTTAAAGAACCCCAAGTGGTCCAAATTGCCGAAGTCCCGCACTACGGCGTGCCTCATAATCAGATCGTGGTTTTTGGCACGTAAAACCCCATTTTTAATTTTTTTTATTCGTGAACTTTCGAGTTCTGGTGAAGTTACAACAAGGGTTCTTGCTTTAGCGGTGTTTACTTTTGAATCCTTCATCCCCATCACTGATCCCCACGACCCTCATGCCAAAAGCTATACCGAGGGGCATAAATGTTTTTAACCAATACCAGAGCAGGAGCTGCCATGACACTATCGCCATATGACAATGGCGACAATAACGCAATGACCCCGCCCGCCCGCAATCACCTCTGCAAGTAAAATGCAATGCATGCGTCAGGGCGGCAACTCCAAGTGTGGGAATGCGTGGGACTTAAGACTTAAGTACCGGCCTAAGGTGGTGACGTCATTCGAGGGCTGGGTGCAGCCACCAGCTAAAGTGCAAGAGACACTTAACGGTTCGAATGTGAAGCTTCCATAGAAAGCTAGACTTAGCCCGATTTCCCTTCCCCTTAACCTCGAGTCTTTCTTTAATTACGTTAATCAATTTCAGAAAGGTGGTTTCAGGCGTTCGCATCGCATTACAACGTATAGTTGTAATTAGTAGATTTTGCTTTTTTCAATGTTTTGTGGAACGAGCAAAATTCTTTTGATTTGGTAATAGCACTACCCTGAGGGGGACATCTGGAGCATGTACGTCATGATCAATGCATTGTATTTGTCATAATTTCGTCCTCCTGACTGCAAATATCATGATGGCTTGCTTGATTAACCTCTTTGATTCTCGATTGTCAGCGTAAATGTTTTATACACCAATAATTAGTTTGATATAGCGTCATGTCCATACCGTTTGATTATCTTCAGAATATTATGTAAGAAAAAAAGCTGCCTGAGAGGCAGGAGGAGGAGGGGAAACTTTATTTTCTTCAGATGCAGAGTTATTTAAATTACTGGGTTTCTTCTGCTAGGCGGCGTGAGGTGGCCGTAAGCCCTTGCCTTTCGGCGACCTCCAAAGCCCAGTTGACGGTCCGCAGCTGGACCGCGGGATCCGAGCTTGACACCGCTACCTCCCAGTCTGAAGTGTTATTAAGCTCGAGTTCCGCCCTAGGTTTGAGCCCGGGGCAGTCGCTCATTATATGTGTCAAGTCCGCTTTATAGGCGTCGCAGTTCTTGCATTTAGGTGAGAAGCAGCCCGCATATATTAGTGAATACTTGTAAGGGTTGGCAAATGAGCCATTCTGCAACTGTCTCCAGGTCACCTGTTGCAGTTTATTCAGTGATTTATGCGGAGGGGGGTATTTTCGTCTACCTTCGCGGTGAGAGGCAGAAATTTATTTACCCATGGTGACATCTCCTATCTAAGTATCACTATAAAAAGCAACACGGTTACTCTAAAACGTCGTGATTTTTATTCATGCAAAGGCACTTGATGCAACGGTATTGTATAGGATGAGCTTAAATCAACCCGAAGCTTTAAAGAAACGCTATACGAGGCCAGCACAAAACACAGTAGGACATAACATAAAAATGAAAAACGCATCGACGGTGCTTTTACTAAAGTTTTGAGAAACCTTTTCAGAAAATAAATGTGTCATTCACAAAACACAAGAAGTTAAATCATTGCTACGTCAGGCAGCACACAAATTCTCTACCAACAAGATACCCAGTTGTTTGTGGCAATTAATGATCGTGAACTTCATTGCACTCATTCGCAACTTGGAGTTCATGTTTCCTTCCAGTGATTCATTGCCCTGTTTGACATTTGTCACACTATTTGGTAAATTCTCATAGCGCAGTCTCCTAAACAGAGCATATCTCACATGCCACCTGGAATCTATGTTTGATATCATTTTATTGAAATTTTTGTGTGATCACGTTGAACCATTCCAGCTTTCATAAGCCACAAACCAACATTTCAGGCCTTTCTGTTGATTTTTCTTTCTGGTTGTGTATATTCCCTATATCTGCCAAAACAGCTTCTTCCTTTACTTCCAGATCCTCTGGTATTTACTAAAAGCAACCGTACACAACCGACCTTAGAACATTTCTCTGTTGGTGCTCTGAATGTCGAAAAATTGAGACAAGAAAACGTTTATATTCTTTGTCGCATAGTGGTAAAAGTAATCTGTGCACCGTGTTTGTGAACTCTACTTTACAAAACGTGTACTCGTTTCTTCATTATTATTATTTTATGAGTCGAAAACCGAGGTCTCTTATCGCAAACAAACTAGTGGTTTAAGAAAATTAGTTCTGTGGAAACACAAAAGTAGAGGGAGGCCCTTGTAAACAAAGCCCAAGTTTCACTTTCAAGTTCATTGCTTTAATTCAGGAAATAGGTATATCTCAGCCAGACATAAACATATCTAAGGCGACGTGGCTTCAACTTAAATGACTGTTCGTTTTACAACTTCCATGACTGCCGCATAATTCAACCAACATTTTCAGAAAGTAATGAGCAATGCCATCAAAACTCTGTCTCTGTCATGCTCCAAGCAGATGCAAGCTCTTCCGTTACTTCTGTTCGCATGTACTTCGTGTTGATGCCGGAAATGGCAAATGACTCCTTTCCCCCCAACACAAAACATGACGGCGTTCCCAGTTAATCGGAACGGGAGGACAAGTGTCGGAAAACAAGTTTCCACGAACGGAGTCGAGCGACACGAGGTTGGGCAAACAGAAAGGGAATCACGTGGTATAGGTTACATGGCATGCACAGGCTGCAGCAATTGTCGGCGCACACAGAGAAATCGATTCGTCGCAATCATCGGGAGTAACATCCGGACAGCGCGAAGTCAGCGGCACGCTGCTTCGCCCGCGCACGCGCACACCAACGCAGAGCGCGCGCGCGCTGCCTCTCGTGATCCACCGAAGCGTGTACACGCGGGCGTCCCTGAGGAATTGTGTCCACTTTGCCGAGAAACGTACCCAGATAGGCGCGCAACACGTGGAAGGGTTGCGCCCCAGAGCCCGTGGAAAGCCAAAACACACCGCCGCATGTGCTGCGGGCGGGGCCAGTGGTGATTTGGGAGAACGCGCTCTTCGGGATAATGGTCGTCATCTGAACCGAGCGCCAGCATACTTTCACGTGCTTGCCGACTCCAGCGAGTTGCGTGCAGCGCGATGCAAGAAACCAACTTTATTTTCCTTTATGGAGCTTGGAGGAGCAGGTTAAAGAAGCAGGGGACGCTATAGGGTTACAGAAAGTTGGTTCCCTATAGTATAATAACCAGCTCAGCGTTCAATGACCGTGAGATTTGAGCCAGTGTTCCTATATGCAACGACCTAATTAAAACGCAGAATTAACACGCAGAATTAAAACGCTTAACCAACGGCCACCATCTCCGTTCGGCGCCTGTTACCGAGCCCTAAAAAATTTATTCGCCAACGCACTAATCGTGCAGACGTAACTACGCCTAATCTGTCAGTAGTGACATGGTTAAATACAGGAAAAACAAAAAGAACACGCAGGCACAAACCGCGATATTTAGGGAAGCACCGCGATTACGCTGTTTCACTTCTCCTTCCACAACTTGTGCCTCGAAAAACACTGGCATGCATGGCATTTTAAAAGGAAGCATGTACTGAATTATGTATTACATGCAAATTGCTATGTGGAGCACGTAACATGATTTTGCAGTAAAGTTTTAATGCCAAGCTCTCTGCCTTGCAGTCGAGCACTTGAGTGGCCGCCATCTTTCTGAACCTAATCTTTACATAACGTTTAACCGGAAAAATGTTTATGCAGCCAATGTTAGCACTAAACAGCGTAGTAATAACCAACGAGCACGTTATGATTACAATCCTGCTCGGAGCTTGCAAACAGATAAGTTGGCGTGGGATCAATGGGGACAACTGGCGTGCCACATCTAGTAGTGCTGCATGGAACATATACGCGAATGTGTTCGAACGTTTGCGATTCATTCGATACATCAAGGGGACGATTTCGGTTGTTTGTACACGACAGCGTGACATCTGCAGCTGATTCATGACCCACAAGGTGCCCTTGGTGACGGAAGCACTTACGTAAGAGAACCCATCTCACCACCTAGCTATTACGCGAGATAATGAAGTTTAAAGGAGCATACTGCAGGATAGAGGGGAAATAATGCTGGCTCTCCCGTTACCGAGAGTAGATGTAGGCATGAAACGGCTGCCATAAGGCGTCTTTTGCTACCTGTGGTGCAACCGCCTTCAACCGCTTTTCTTCTTCCAACAGTGCAGTGCGCTCAGCGTCGGACGCCACTTTTAAATGCGAAGCATTTCTTGGCGAACATTTACTATTTTGACAGTATCTATCTATCTATCTATCTATCTATCTATCTATCTATCTATCTATCTATCTATCTATCTATCTATCTATCTATCTATCTATCTAGCCGCCTACGTCTTTGTCCTCTCATGGTCGTTTCGTTAACTTGGTATGTACCAAAATCGGCATACTATGACACGAGTACATGGCAAACATAAGTGATATGTCATGACATGCATGTCATGTCGGTCATGAAACAGCCGCCTACGTCGTTTCGTTAACTTGGTATGTACCAAAATCGGCATACTATGACACGAGTACATGGCAAACATAAGTGATATGTCATGACATGCATGTCATGTCGGTCATGAAACAGCCGCCTACGTCGTTTCGTTAACTTGGTAGGAACAAAAATTGGCATAATATGACAGGAGTGTATGACGAACATAAGTGATAGGTCATGATATAAATGTCATGACATGCGTGTCATTTAGGTCATGACAATAGCCCAGCGAAAAATATTAACACTAAAAAATCACTGGGATGGGTTCGGACGTGGGCACTAAATGAAGGAAACACTAAATGATGATGGTAGAAATCAGTCATGAGCATGACTCATTAAAAGTGACAATGACTCAGGGAAAAAAGATTAACACTCAAAAACCACTCAAATGGCTTCGGATGTGGGTACTAAGTAAAGGAAACATTAAAGAATGCTGGTAGAAGTCACAGTCAAGAGCATGACTGAGCAAAAATGACAATGACTCAGCGAAAAAAGATCAACACTCAAAGGCCACTGAAATGGGTTCTGATGTGGGTACTAAGTGAAGGAAACACTAAAAGATGATCGTAGAAGTCATAGTCATGACCATGACAGGGCAAAAATGGCAATGACTTAGCGAAGAAATATTAACACTCAAAAACCACTGAAATGGTTTCGGACGTGGTTGCAAAGTGAAGAAAACACTAAAGGATGGTGGTCGAAGTCATAGTCATGAGCATCACTCAGCAAAAACGTCAATGACTCAGCTAAAAAAGATTAACGCTCAAAAGCCACATGTACTAAGTGAAGGAAACACTAAAGGATGATGGAAGAAGTCATAGTCATGACCACGAATCAGCAAAGATAACAATTACTCAGCGAAAAAGGATTAACATTCAAAAGCCAATGGAATGGGTTCGGATGTGGTACTAAGGGAAGGAAAAGGCTGATGGCCGAAGTGATAGTCATGCGCATGACTAAAGCTTTCGCCTTAAGGTCTCTTCGGTGTAGTTAAAGGGACTCCTGTGGACTTATTACATGAATGTCATTACATGCGTGTCATGTAGGTCATGAAAGACCCGCCTACGTCTTGGTGCTCTCGTGGTCGTTTCGTTAACTTGGTGGGCTCTCCGCACCCTGTTTCGCATAACATCGATTCCCACAGGGTGTGGGATCTGCCGGTTTTTTTTTTTTTTCTTCTTGTAGTCGACTGCTCACGACCCACGGACCGCTGGCGTTCAAAAGAGCACAGGCAACCCTTTCTCAGCGCCAAAAGATGTATGGTGCCCTCTACCTGCCTTTTGAACGTCGCTATTGGAAATGAGGAATAAAACTTCAGAGTACTATAAGTTACAGCTTGAGTGATATTGCGAACAAATATTAGAAAGAAATCGGAAGCAACATTTTTTGTAACTTGTTTGGGAAGTAACTAGCGTATGCAATGCGGTCCTGTACAAAGGGTTGGAGGCCAGAGACCACATTTTCTTAACTTTTGACTGGTTACCGAGATGATCTCGTTTTGTTCTAGCAACTATGCCTTTTTGAGTGCCCGGATAACGGCGCTGGCTTTTCGGCTCAAGCTCACTTGAAGGTCGCCGACAACGGTAGCTAAAAGCATTTCATGCTTAAAAAACTGCACGTGCAGGCAATTTTTGCTAAGCATGTCCTTTAAAGGGAGAGCTGATATTACCGGAAACTTTTATAAATAATTAAAACTACATCATCCCATTATAATGTCCCAGTATACGCATACGCTGATTTCAAATACGAGTACTCAATAAAGCGTGTTTCATTGCACGGTGAACAAAAAAAGTTTATTCCTAGAGCACAAAATATGCAAAATTGGCGGTTAAATTATTGGATATATTGTTATTTTGTGATGATGTGCTTTCCGTCCCTTAGGCCTCGTGGCGGCCTGGCCTGCAAAACTTACTAAATTAACATAAAAAGAAACTAATAATTAAAGAAGTGCAGTTTCAGTTCTCTCTCCTTGTTTCATATCTGTCATTTTTCGCCCAGTGATGTTTACTGGCAGGGTGGGGGAGCTAAATATTTTTAATTTGTTGGAGTCACAAGGCCACATCCCTCTCATACACCTCATATATATATCAAATAGGAGCTGAATGCCTCTCGTCACTTATAAAGGCAAACAAATGAGAGGAAAGAACACGTGAAGGTCTTCAGTCATCGTTCAGAATAGTGGAAAGTATTTTAACATACTATCTTTCCTCCAAATACTGTATATAAGAGGTCTTCCTTTTTTTTCTTTTTTTTAGCTCTCTAGAGCGAATAAAAGAAAACGGCAGCTTATATTTGGTCGAGGTACCTAAATTGGTGCATGACAGCGGTTTTCCATGACAGTCCGTGACGGTAGATCTGGGCACATACAAAGACGCATGATTTTTAATTTTATTCTCGCGCTTAGTGTTTCCAGGTTTGGCGACTGTGAAAATTCAGTTGCACTATTCCGGAGATCTTCTGATGACCGTGTGTTTCCCCGGCACATAACTTTACAGACATCCAGGAAAAATTGCTTGCTGGTATGCGTTAACTTTTTCTGCTCTGAGCAATTGTACAGTTTCTTGTACGAGTTGCTTAATTGTCGCCGCCACAACTTTCAGCACATATGTGTGAACGCTGACGTGAAGCAAGATGGGCAGCTTTTCTTCACTAATGTTTGAGGCTGTTACCCAAGCTTCAAGTGCATGGCGTCACTTTCACGAGAGCGCTTCTTTCTGGGGGTGTTGCAGCTCTGAAGCAGGAAATTGCAGTGGGGCGAAAGATCGCACAGAGCATCGAACCACAACCTATAAAGTTGTGTAACTCCCAGCGTTACTCGCCGTTTTTCTCGTGTATTTATGCTTCGTCCTCTTTCTTTTCGTCCTCGTTCGTCCTCGCCCAGAAACCCCACGGTAGAATGACAGCGGTTGCACGCGCGCTGGCAATAAACTGCTTTTCGATAAGTACAGGTTACCTCTATCTCGAACCACAGTCACGTTTTCCGGTTCTTTATAACTCATTCCCACTGTTATGACCGTCACGGTTTACCGCACAGAATCTATTTTTAGTCGCACGTCCATGCCCAGTCAAGAAAATGACGAACAGTCTTTTGTCTAAGAAACGGGTGGTTACACAATACTGTTCTGGGACAGTGCCCATATGCAAATAGTCATCATATAGGCCGACTTTAGCTTAGACCAGCACTGCTTTCCGAAGGGAGTGCCTTCACCTGTTTTCTTTCTTTTTTTTTTCACAGTGACTTCTCAAATTACTACCGCGGTGCATTTTGCACTTTCGTTTGACCTTGCGCGTCCTTGCTGCATCCTCATATGTCGCATTGCGCGCACTGTACTAGAAGCGATCTGCGCAATCTCTATTTATGTCAGCATACTGCAAAATTACCGTATTTTATGGCAAAGCTTCTTGTGGATTGAGCAATATTTTTTTTAGTAGTGCGGTAGGGCAGAGGATGAATAAATAAATGTATGTTCCTCCTGGTGATTCTGAAAGAAGAATGGGAACCGAGGGGCTCGATTTTGTTAGTCATAACCACATAAAGCCAACAGACAACGAAGCCAAGGAAAGCATAGGGGAAATTAAGTGTAGTTGAAATTGGAATGTAGAAAATAATGAAGAAAAGGGAAATGAAAGTGGACGAAAAGATAACTTGTCGCCGGCGGGAGCCGAACCCGCAACCTCCGCATTACGCGTGGTGCGGAGGTACGCGTGGTGTTTGACCTCAACCCGAAGGTGCCCCCACCTCAATAGGTGCTTGGGGCGCCACATGGGAAATGACCGCCATGGGAGCGGCCCGAGACACCACTTGATTTCCTGTGCTCACGTTGGTTTCGACGGGAATTCAGGGCGCAGGCTCCTTTCCCAAGCGTATCACCCCTGAAGGAAGCCGAACGCCAGGCTGGGGTACGCTTGTACCCTTTTGAACCAGTGGGTGCCCGGCGGCGGTGAGAATCGAACCCACAGCCTCCCGCAGCCGAGGCGGGCGTTCTACCAATGCGGAGGTTGCGGGTTCGGCTCCCGCCTGCGTACAAGTTCTTTTTTCGTCCACTTTCATTTCCCTTTTCTTCATTATTTTCTACATTCCAATTTCAACTACACTTATTTCCCCTATGCTTTCCTTGGCTTCGTTGTCTGTTGGCCTTATGTGGTCCTGGTGATTCTGGTATCTCATAAAACTGGCTTCCGAGCATCTGTTCAAAATAAGCAGCTTCAGTATACAGCGTTGTTCGGGCATCACAAGAAAATTCAGAGCGCTTCCACTGCTGTGAAGATTGAAGCCAGCGAAGCTGTGACTATGTACAACGGCGCTAAACGCAAACATCACATACAAAGGCGAGCACACAATTGTAAGAGAGACTAAGATTTATTTTAGAGTCCGGCTGCCCAATCGCGGCGCGCGTACTAGCGCGACACACGCGTGGCCACCGGGGGAGAAGCTACGTCACGTTATACGAAAACCCCAGAGCTTTCAGTGGGCGCCACAAAGTGTCGCTACACTTTGGAGCGATGCAACTTTCACCCGGCGCCGCAAGGGGCGCGACGCTCCGGAGTGCGATGTGCGCCAACGTACAGACAAAAAACCTACACACGATATGGAAGAGAATATATCGTTTTTTTATTAAACACGGATACGCCAATCACAGCGTGCTCACGTGGCAGCCAGGGTCAGCAACGTCACGTAATGAAGAAGCAAACAAAAGGTCCTGCGAAAAACTCGGTGTGGTGCACAAGTTTTCTTACGATCCCGAAGTTTAAAAACGCCGCTCTACCGGCGTTTTCATGCGACACCACAAGGTGGCGCGACGCGTCTGAAATTGTTGATCTACTTCCGGTCTGTTGACCGGACGCGATCTCCTGGAACCTAGCCTATAACAGCTTCGCTGTAAAATACAATCTTATCATCGTTTACGCCGGACGTCTGGTCCGTATAATCGAAAGTCAGAGCGCGCGAAATTCATTTCGATCGTGCTTGTTCTGCGTACAACACAAAAATAAACACCACTGAACGCCTCATGGAACTTTATCATCATGAGAAAATTGCAACCGATTAAAGTAAACTAGCGCCAGAGCACTTGGGGATTGAAGGCTGCAATGAAATGATATATATAGAGAGAGGAATAAGCGTTTGTTTCTGAACTAGCGATAGAGAGACAGATATTTTTTTCTCTTCGCCCTCAGGTGGACGGCTTCCTCATTCCAGAAATTCGTGGGCTCTCACTACCACCCTGGCCCGGTCCACCAAGTTTCGCTGGTCATCCAGCCCTGGGCAAGGCAGCATGGCCTCCCACATTTCCTCCTTTTCCTCTTATGTCTTCTCTACTTCCGGGTGTAGAAGAAAATAAAAAGAACCAGTGTGAGCATTCAACCACAATACTACGCTTGCTCCCCAGTGTCAAAAAGGCCAATCATGGATGCTGCTACCTTAACAACTGCCTCCACAGTCAACTGATGGTCGTACCTGTACTGTCATGCAAGCGCACAAATATGTGACTTCAATGGGACAGTGACGGCAGAATGGCTAATAGTGCAGCGCGACGATTCCAACTTATGAGGAGTACGACGACACTTGAAAACGTCGACCGGAGAGCACGCGTCGAGTGAAGAAAAGTTGAAACACCGGAAGCAGTACCTCCGTGCTACAATTAACAGTACTAGCTGTTACCCTTCTTGGCTTTTCTAGCTTGGTTTTAAGGCTCTTGGTGTGATTTGTCTAAATCATCACTTCTTTGCTATGGTAGCCTTCTCTCAGTAGCTCGAGGTCAAGCAGGAAAATAGGTCTGGTGTTTACCGTGGTGCAGAACTTGTGCTTCGGTATCCGTAATTATTTTTATCTGTAATAAAGAAAATGTACGTGCAGCGTTGTTGGCATATCCTCCTGCAGTTCAGATGTAGTACAGCAGCAATTTTTACAAGATGGGCGCATACATTCGCTTGCGTTAACATCACTTCTCGATCCCGTTACCCTGAAGTTGTCTTTGACGCCTTTGGGTTCACTTTTATTTCGGCGATATACTGCTTACAGCATCGAACGTAGAATCCAGTCTTGTCGCCGTAGCCGGGGCATTACGTTAAAAGAAATACGCGTGCAGTATATTTCTTTATCATTACAGCTAGTGCTCTCTCGGGTGCTTGACAAACATTTATGCATCCACCACGCACGTAGCCGAGACAGCTGTAGATGTTGTGTAACTGCATGTCGAGTTGTGTAATCACAAAAAATAGAGCTAGAAGAATCCTGAACAGCTGCTGTAGAAGTTAGTGCGAGTTTCACCGTTCAGTAGACGTGTCTGTTTGACTATAAACTACTGCCTGTGCCTGACCGATAGAAATTTCGATGATGCGCATGTGACTGAAGTGTGTTCTTGGGAGGAAATCCACGACTCCTCCCCCCAAAATACAGCGGACTTGTGCGGCCATGCAGAATCGCAACCCAATTTCCAGCGAAAGTGTTGATCTTGTGAACTCGCAACAAAAATTTCAGTAGCCTGTAGTGAAATACCACACTTTAAAATGTCGTCCGTATACGACTGGTCCGTTAAAAACTTTGACCGCATATAACAGTCTCGAGCCTTTTTAAAGAATTTTGTGCAAATGCAGTTGTATATACACAAACAATTTAGGTCGCCAGAGCATTAGCCATAGGTTCCATGTCTCCTCACTTTTATTTTTCGCTAAATTTATCCCGGTTGCGCTCACAGTTCTACCAGGGCAGGGGGATAAATTCTGCGTTTTTCGTAAAATATATTTGCAACGCTTTGAATCGTTTGCATGCTCTATTTACTGATCATGCCTTGATTCGTCCACACATTTTGAATCTCGCCTACAAATTACCATAAGCTGCAACGAGCTCAATATTGCGCTGCTCGTAAAATACACTCTTAAGGCTTTGCAGCCCTTGCGTACGTATTTTATTGCAAAGGCCGCAATTAACCTATAGATATACACACTTTGAACTTTGTCTATACATTGCTCAAACCGTACCCCTTACTTTTCCTAAATGCAAATAAGGTGTGTTCTTTAGTTCACTAATGTCGGAGAAACATCGGAAACATCAGAAACATTTTATGAGGTTAACATCGGAGAAACCAGCTGCGAACATCTTTTGACGCATGAAAATAGGGCAAACAAGAGTTCAGTAATTAATTTGGAGCACTTGAAATTAAGCCATGAACGTGGCACTCTCGAAAGACATTAAAATTGATGTTCCGCTTATATTAGTTATATTTGAAGTTGGTGCCTTGTAGAGTTGTATAAGGACTCCGTGAAATCCTGCGCATGTCGGGCGTATAACACCTTGAAAGACTTGATTAAGAATATGTTTGCGAGGGCTAAGTTTCATGGAGCACTTGCAAATGGAGCACTCCGGTGCACTTGCATACGTAGTTTAGTAGGAAGGCCGCTATTAACAAACATAGTTCCCACTCTTACACATTAACCCTAACGTACCCCTTACTTTCATCAAATATGAACATGGGCCTACTTTAATTCACCGAGGACATCGGAGAAACCAACTACGAACCCCTTATGACGCATGAAAATGGACAAAAACAAGGGTTCTGTAACTATTTGCGTTTCTTCTAATTAAGCCGGCAACGTGAAAGTTTCTCGACACATAAAACTTAGCATTTGCCTTATTTTCAGTGAAATTGTAGTTGGTGGGTGGCGCAGTTGCGTTAGCGCTCTCGGAAACATTAGAGATATGGTGACATGACACTGTGGAACGCTTGAATAAGTCACTTTTTACAAAGGCTATAATTAGCCTACTCAGTTTAAACATTTCACGCTTGTCATTCACAGAACGTTTCCTTCTTTAAGGAAATGTAAACAATGTGACTCGGATAGTTCACCGAGGAGTCCGAGGAAAAGCAACTACATGCCTCGTATGAGGGTAATTGTATGAAGACAGTATTCACTAATTATTTTGAAAGCATATAAATAAAGCACACACTTGAAACTTTCGATACAAGTCGCATATAGAGTGAACCCTATTTCCTGCAATTATGAGATTTCTGCCGTTTATGGTCCTTCCACAAATTAGGGGTTTAAGTGTTTCTTATACGGCCTCAAAACGGGCCGACAACGAGGGTTCAGCAAGGGTTTATATAACCTCTAATTGACACACACACACTTCAAAATTTGCTTGCATATTAGCCCTCACATTACCCACATGCCTATAAAATATAAACTTTGTTAATAATATCGTTTTTCACAAAATTCTGAGAACTGGCATATAACGTTCGTGAGCGCTTTTCGTCGCATTATCAACTTCGCTGTAAAGCTTTTTCGTACCTACTGTTCGTTTTGTCAAAGTGCCCTCGTCTGGCTTTGACGCTTCCCATCTTCGGCACCGTAGACGGTTTTAAGTCGGATGTTTACGCTCTGTTGGTCTGATACACTGTCATGCTTGCCACGTTCCTACTTCTTGGTTCATACTACCAGCGAAATAGAAACGGGATACAAAAAGAACACGGATGCCACAGGCGCTGGCGTTTGTGGTGTCTGTGTGTTCTTGTGTCACGTTTCTATTGTGCTAGTCACATGGATCAAGAATCTCCCAACCAATTAACCAGCCAGTTGAACAGCATTATTTTTACGTTACTCCTAACCGCCCAGCACTGATGAGCTCGAGCGCCAAGCCGTTAATTGGGCAAGCCTACAAGCAACAAACGAATTCCGAACCCGTTCTACGATGACGTTTCAGTGACGCCAACTGCCACCTGCTGCCAAAGCATACCGTGAGCACAGGAATTCTGTGAATGATGTGTGGGTAATTATTCTGCTCCTTCGTTGTAAGAGTGAATGAATGAACGCTATTCATGCTGTTCATCCAACGCTGCCCTCTAACCATTCATGCTCATGGCAGCTAATCGTTTCCCGTGACACTACTCGTATTGAATAGATGGGGAATAAACTTTATGCAAAAGGAGCACACGAGCGTAGGTAGCTCCTCCGCTCTGTAGTTGGTGGTGCCCGCAGTCCAGGAGTTCAGCTGCCTTAGCTGCCCTTCTCACTCGGTCGACCAGGTTTAGCTGGTCCGTCAAGACGGAGCTGGACAGCGCTGCCTCCCATAACACACCCCTCCCATGGTGGGTGTGTTATGGATGTGAGCAGTGGCGTGTTTGCGCAAGCCCATACCATGTGGTAAACCATTGCGCATTGATCGCAGTGTGGGAATTTATAGGAATACAGCGCAGGGTGTATGGTGTGGTAGAGACTCAAATATTGATAGGTGTTTGGAGCTTTCGTCATTACGGCTTCCTCTTGTGTCAGAGCATTGTGAGGCGGCGGTAGTGTTCTTCGCGAAAGGCGATAGGGTGTTGTAGGATGTGCGTGTAGGGTAATGGTATGGGATCGGGATTGAACTGTGCGGCGCGACCCTCTCGCGGCTCCCGGTGTGCATGCGCTCGGGCGAAGGCGTGTGCCTGCTAATTGCCGCGTGAGGACTCATGCCCCGGGGTTCATACGATTTGCATGTATGGTGGGAGCTGGTGCGGTCCATTCAGAAGGCGATGTGCGGCCCTTGAAATTTTGGCAACGGAAAAAATTTCTGCATGCCGTCTGGGAATCCGTCAGAACTATGACGCACTCCCAGTGTGGTCTCGTCGTGATGGCTAACGCTATCGCTAGTCCCTCTGCCTCCGCAGCGCTCGCTCTGCAAACCGACGACACATTTATTTCGGTCCCGCGATTGTCGAATACGCTGGTGACGAATGCGGTGCTTCTTGCGGTGCTGGCTGCGTCTACGTATATGTCTACGTCTTCAAGTCGAGGAAGTATGAGAACCATCCCAATGTCTTGAAGAGATGGAAAATCAGGGTCGTACGCCCACCTGATCGCAAGTATCATAAACAGACAAAAAAACGGGCAAGTTTTCACACGGTCGTGCAAAGCTTAGGCACAGCGAAACTGTCGATCCTCAAGTCTTATTGGCTGCTACTGCTAGGTATTAACTTGGTTGCTTTTAGGTCTTAATTTGGTTGCTGCTAGGTTCTGTTAACTTCGTTGCTGCTAGGTTTGTAAGTAGTTCTTGCTTGGGCTAATATTTTGCTATCACTTCGAATTATTGGAATCAATTGAAGATCGACAGTTTCGCTGTGCCTAAGCTTTTTACGACCGAGTGCAAGCTGGCCCGTTTTTTTTTAAACTTAACTGCGCATGTCGGGAAGGTATTCTCGAGCGATCATTTTCGGAGGTACTACCTTCCCTTTTGCGACATTTGGCGTGACTAGCGCTGGACACGTCGGCGCCTACGGACACGATGGACACGTCGGTTCCTGGCATGCCACGAACGCAGGCAGACTAACCAAGGTTGGCACAGTGCCAAGAACGCTGTTGCTTGCCGACGCCGAACGTGTTGGAGGCTAGCCGCTGGATATAGAGCAAAGTTCACACGACTAGGCGCAGCCCCTTTTATGGCAAACTCTGAGGCCAAGCGCACGCACACTGGGTGCTTACCTCAGGTATGACGTAGATGGTTGCTAGGCGACACGTACCAACTATTTTCGGTAGCTTCGGCGTGTCAGGAAACGGTTTACCAGCTGCTGTGGTAGCTCGGCGCGGCGACTGCCGGGAGTGTTCCCGTCGATGGGCGTGGCTTGGCGGCGGCTGCTGCGTTGCTACTGCTTCGGCGCATGCGCGGCTAGGCGAGGTTGGGCCAGGTGGTGCGCAGCTGTGGCTTGGTTGTTGCTAGGCAACGGCGCGGAGTTTTCTGCGAACTTCGGACGTTTCTTCTCTATCCTTAACAGCTTCACTGTTAAAAAAGGATATTCAGATTCGTAGTCGAAACCGATAATGATCAGGCGAAGGGTTATAATTGGTGTATTGTATATAAGACACAAAAGGTTAAGCCTTGAGGGAGATATGCACACACGTTGCCACGTTCACCACACATTTAGAGCGCAGCTCTTCATGGCGTGTTCCAGTCGCGAAAGTCGGCGGCGGTGTAAGCGAGAGAACGAGCACAACAGCGAAAGATGAAAGAGCGAGACGACAGCCGGCGAACGGCGGATCGAGACCAATGAGAGCGGCCCCTTCAGTGACGTGCGCACTCGTATCTGGTCTCAGCCGGACCACTTGTTTCGTACTATCGTCTGATCACGTGAGCTCTCGCTCGCGCATGTTTGGTTTTCTTGGTTTGGTCTCGTTCACGCTTGTTTCGGTAGTTATGGTTTGAGATCGTTTTGTAACCTGATTGTATGCGTGACGCGAATTGTGTGGTACTTTCTCGAAGCCAAGCGGCACCAGCGATTACAGGAACCTTCGACGAGTTATGCCTAAACGCCGACGCGCTTGACCCGCGGATCAGATTTTTTATGATTGCCGACTCTGCTACATGTCTCTCTCAAATTCCTTGCCTCAAGATATATTGCAAAATGAAATAGCGTTTACAGCTGCGCTCAAATTTCGCATTATGGAGTATCGTAATCGTCGGCGAGCAGCGGTCACAGCTTTTCACTGCGAATGAGCACATGAAACGGCCCCAACATAGGATTGCAGAGTAGCACAACAATAAGCGGCCACGTATGCATGTCGTCAAAATAGCCCACACGTCATTTCTGTCCCTCTTTTACTGTAACCATGACATTTTGCTGTGAATTTGCTCGTTTAATATCGCGCCAGTCGTATTACAGAAGGTCTTGAATACAAGAGGGCGCAATATTTTGGTAGTTGTTGCCGGAGACACCTATCCAAGAGCAGTTAATTTGCGGAGAGCCTCTGCGCGATAATAATAAAAGCGTTCCATATAATTAGCTCATTGATAATATATTTAAGTGGTATTTGGCGTTCCGGCAGTTCTTGTGCATCAAAAGTCTAGACCCGTACTATGCGACTTTTCTTATTATACCCGTTGTCATAGTGCTTCATTCGAATCAAGGCGTCTGCAGGATATACGTATACTTTGCAGACAAACACCTGGTACGAATAGAAGGCGTACGGCAAGTAGCGCAAGGAGCGCACGGAGCGAATTAGCAGCGGTCCTGTGCCTTTCCTTACACCTTTCCTATTAGGGCTCGTTTTCAGATTTCCAATCATACACCAATTCGTCCGGCAACGCATATCACTGAAGAGCTCAAAGCCATTCTGAGTTCATGGTTGAAGTGAATGTACACATTTTTAAAGACGACAGTCTTTCTTGGGCTACCTATACGCGAAAAACTTTGTCTGTCTGTCTGAACAGACTGTCTGTCACTCGATTCAACTGCCCGGCCAAAACCAAGCATGAGGAGAGGAGGTGCAGAGAGAGAAGGAAAGACAGACAGAGAGCGAGAGTAATAAACAAATAAATAAAATAAGCTTTCTTGGCGAGGCGGGATCCGAGCCCGGGTACCCACGGTCCGAAGGAGAGTGTCATAACCACTAGTCTATATAGCCACGCTTGTATAACATGCATTTATGGAAACCATATGATTGCGTTGTACCAACTATTGTAACAGAACTTGCTATGGGCGAGAGAAAGAGAAAATGAGAGCGAGAGAGGGAGAGAGAGAGCCATTTAATGAAAGAGAGAGAGAAAGAAATGAAAAATGAAACGCTGCAAATAAAAAAAATCAACCCGTTAGAAATTGTGCCGAAGAGACGCTATACGTTAAACACAAGCCGACTGAAGCCGCGGCTCTGTAGCCGGCTTTAAGCCAACAGTAATAAAAGGTCCAAACAGATCGCGCGAGAGCAGGGCGAACGCGGGGAATTTGAATTGAATTCAGAAAAACCTTCATTGCATCCATCAAGGGAGGAGTGAGAGGGAGGGGAAGAGCGTGAGGGGCGGGAGGGAGGAGAAGAGAGGGTGTTACGTATCAGGGGCGGCAGAAGATTACCGTCTTTCGACGTCATTTGCAGCGAAGCAAGCAGATATGCGGCCAATCTTTTTAATCATATCGTATCCTATAGTTTTTTTCTATAGATTTCGCAGTTTTTGCTGATAATGAGAGCTGCATGTGACTAGTTTTCAACTACTGTGCTGAGTTCAACTATGACTGAGTCTCTCGACACCTCTCCAAATTGTTAAGTGCTTCGTGTAGCGTAGAAAACTTGCACCATTTGATCCATGGTGATGTAGCTGTTGAAGTTACGGCTGAACGTTAATAGCACCCTAACGATTCTGACTTTCTATAACCAATATGCATAAAATAAGCAAGAAATTTCTTTAGTTAACTATATTAGCTTGCGTGCTAACTGTATTCTGATAGCGTGCAAACCATCACGTTGGATGCACTGTAGTTGTGCGGCGAAGAGCCAATATTTCGGCAGGGCAGGACAATGGTAGACTGCGAGTTGGTCTGGGTGTTTGTAGTAATTCAGAGAGCGAAAAAAAAAATATAGAAAGAGGAGGCAGACGTACATAAAACAAACGCTTGTCCTGTGTACTTCGAGTGGCTTTCACTGTTGGCCCCCTTTTCGCAACAAGAAACTTCCCACATACTTGCGTACAAGAAACACACTTTCGCGAAGATCCTAAGGCCAGCGTGCATATTCTGAGTACAACTCAGCGCTGCATTTTCATGTTACAGCAGTAAGGCTATTTACTTCTGGAGGAAAAGAAAGAAAACCAGGAAAGACTTTCGGCGCTGGACGATGGCACCCAGTATAGTCAAACACACAAGAGGAACGCGTGGGGAACAAGAGAAGGCCGTCATTGCCACCTTGGATATGTCAGTCCGAAGGGAAGGTGAAGCGAGTGCTGAGAACAATAGGCCCCCGCGACAGGTCCTTGCTTAACCGTAGCATACGATGTTTGAGTAGGAAAAGTTGCCCGCCGGGCGCAGTAAAAAAGGCAACCTTTGTCGGGCGCCGAGGCACCAGCCGTCTAATTATTCGCAGTCATGTGCTGAGCTAAAAGGACGAAGCTTTCTCGACTTCCTGCGGCCAACTTCCGCTCAAGCCAGAACGCTATACGGTGAAAACGGCGTGCACCGGGCAGCAGCGTCGGCGATGTGTAATTTGTATAATCAGCGGTATTAACTCTCTGGGACGTGGCCAGGAAAGTACGCCGACGCCTCCACGGCACGACCGTGAAACCGAAGGGTCTATAGCTTTGAGCGTCTGTATATAGGTTCAGGATAGCATCGGCTTCGAGTCTCGGGGCTTGACAAGCAACAACATCGGGATTCCCGTCGTGCGAAAATCGCGGCTTCACGTGCCGGTCCTGTCGTATAAGCTGAGCATGCATCATCACAACATGCTTCATACCTCTCTCTCTCTCTCTCTTATCAGGGGAAAAATCTGCCCGATTTGTCAGAGTCACGCGACCATGAGAGAGACAGCCTTCCCTCCTCTCACCTTGCAACTGTCGCTCATGCGTGACATGAATACAGGTTTGTTGCCGTGGATGGCGGAAAGAGTGTCACGCTTGCTGACCGACGCGTGGGCGGACCAAAGAAAAAAAAATACTTTCCCGAAGTTCTGTTCTGGCCCGGGGTGAACAAACACGGTCGCGCGTGTGTTTGCACGTGATCTCTGATTCACGGTGGTCAAGCGGAGAGGGCAGAAGGAAGTGTTCCATGACGCCCAGCTTTGTAGAACATGTATGTCGTAAACGAAGAATCTGAGAAGACAATCATCTCCAGGTGAAACGGAAGCCGCTGACTCGACACGCCAGCTCCACCGGGCCTCTCCCACACACACCGAGTCGTTCACGCGGGAGACCACGCCGGTATTACACTTTCCATCCGACCCCCTCGCGACAGCTTACACCCCCCGCCTTGCCCTCGACCTTGAACGAAAAGATATCGAAAACATCGGCGCGCGACGACAAGACGAATCGGTCGGGCATCGCGACCTGCCTGCGAAATCAACCGGTCGGGCAAGCCGCCGCCGCTGGGCAACCAACTTAATCCGGGCCCCTGCGCCGTAAAATAACGCTTGCTTCGGCGGGAGCTGTCCCTCCTCTTCCATGACGTGCACGAGCGAGGAGAAGGGCTGTGAGCACGCGTGCACGTGAATGGAAAAAGCGATCCGACAAGGCGCGCGCTCACGCGCTTTTTGGTGACACCGGGCGCGACTGGGTTGCGCGACATTTGCATCAGTGCTGGCGGCGGCTCCATTGGCCTTCTCCACCGCCGCCGCCGGTGGGTCTCGGCTGCCCTTGGCGGTTCGCATCTGTATGCGGCCTTGCCGCTGGAGAGAGCAGAGTAACTGCTGCTGCTGCTGCTTCGGCACTCCGGAGAGAGTGAGAAAGGAAAGAGTGCCTCTCTGGAAGGGGAAGCCACCGCCACACGCCGGGGGAATACCGTTGTTGTTTTGGCAGAGTGATAAAAAGAAAAAAAAAGAAGAGCTTTTGCCGAGTCGCCTCTCCGCATAGACCCCCACCCCCAACCCTTCCCTCAACCACCTGTCCTCTCTCACACTTCCCTCTCGTCAACGTCGTTTCCAGCCGGAGTGGATCTACTCCGCCACCTGTGTGAGGAACCGGGACAGCGGGATTGCAGAGCGCAGCGGACCGGAGAAAGCTCGCGAGCGCGCCTCCAGCACGTGTGCGTAGCGCGCGTCGACGCCGAGGAAGAGTGCGGGCGAGAGCGCGAGGAGGAGGAGGAGGTGACGGAGGAGGAGGGAGCTACGGGGAACGGGAGTGCGAGGAGGCAGGGAGGAGTCACCGCAGCGCAGTCGTAACCTCAGTTGGCGCATAAAAGCCACTGACGCTCCCAAACAAGCTCACACTATTCTGCCGGAGCTCACGAAGCAACGACCGCCGTGTCTCTCGTGTGCGCGCAGCGTGCGAAAAGCGTGAACGGTCATTGTAGACCTCGTCGTTCGCCCAACTCCTCGTTTTCCATCGCCGTACTCTGCGAGTAGAGGCTATATCGCCATGGAAAGAAGACGGTCTCTCAAGTCCAAGGACCTGCTGATACCAGTGGGCTATGGCTACCTGCACGCAAAGGATTCGGGACCGTCGGACGGTTTGCCGGTGCTCGCCATCCACGACTGGCTTGACAACTGCGCCTCGTTCGACACCCTGGTGCCCCTGCTGGACCCGTCGTTTCGAGTGGTCGCCCTGGATTTGGTGGGCCACGGAGCTTCGTCTAACCTTCCACGCGGTTACCAGTACAGCCACCAGCAATTCGTCGAGGACATCGATTGCGTGCTGGACTATCTGGGCTGGAGCTACTGCGCCATCCTGGCCCACGGAGTCGGAGCCACGATGGCACTCTACTACGCCGGTCTTCGGCCGGACGTCTGCACGGGTGTCGTGTCTCTGAGCATGTCGGACACCGTGAACACGCATCCGGGCCACATGCTGCCGACACTAGTGCAGCACATCGAGGCGTCCGGAAACCTCGAATACCAGAAGGCCGGCGAGGAGACCATAGAGACCGTGGTGCGAGACCTCGTCGACGTCACTGGAGGCTCGCTCGACGAAGAGTCGGCGCGCGTTCTGCTCGGCGCTGAAGAGGAGGCTGGCCAGACCCTGCAGCTAGCCGTGCTATCCCGGTGCCTCAAGGTGTACACGCTTTCCGAGATGAAGAAGGACCCCCTCACCATTCAGAACACCATGACGCTGTACCAAGGCCCCCTGCTAATGGTATGTGCCAAGGACTGGTGTGACGATGACGAAGAAGGGATGCTCCGCATCTGCGAGGACTTCTTCAGGACGTCGTGCGACCCTTTCGTGAAAGTGGACGTTGACGGCACTCACCACGTCCACCTCAACAACCCAGGGCTTGTCGCGAGCCACGTGAGCGAGTTTCTTCGAAAGTCGTGCTTGAGTGACCTCTCCTGCGCCTCCTTGGTCTACGAAGGCTCGCTTGAGAGGAACTGCGTGGATGTCACTCCACTGCTCACGGACTTCGTGTTATAACCAGAGTGATGGCACCTCGTGCGTCTCTAGACTGACACGATGGATGTACATAGACTTTGTCAGTACGCATGTCTGTGTGACCAGTTTGCATGTATTTGTGGAGCATGTGTCGGAGCATTTGTATGTACAGTATCTATTTCGGGCATCTTGGAGTAGAACATGTCATTCACGTCCTACTCTTCGTTTCTCATACGTGTATTTATCCTCTCAAGGCCTGGGCGTGCCAACGCTCCAGTCGCTGAATGCGAAGAGTTTTCTACTTTTCGTTAACGCCAAATAAACCAAAGCTTCCTGTTTTCTGATATTGCAAGTGGCCTGCTATGTTTCTTACTGACCACCAGAAAGCAGTTTCTTTTTGAAACTTCGCTGGGATGGTCGTTTCCTACCACGTTTATTGTCTGTAGCACAAAGCATAAGAAGGGACCGTTGATGTTGGTTCCAGGCTAGGTAGTAGGTGCCGGATATGCCCGCTCGCAACCGCTCTGTAATGCTTAAGTCAGAATAACTGTCTGAAAATTATTTCTCCTTTTTTTTACCTTTTTGGAAGTGGCGGTTCTTTTGTTCTTGTTCCTTTTTTTTTCGGACCGTTAACGTTGTGTGTCCATCAAGCGAGGCTTCCAAATGCTACCACTACTTTGATAACTTGCGCCGCAGCACTTAATGACGTAATATACGTATGTGGCCTGCGCGCATAACGGTTCAACTGAGCTCTCTAAATCAGTGAGGCAAACCAAGAAGCTAAAGTTCACTGGAATATGCAATTGCATCAGAATATTCTATAGTATGCGACCTACATTCGTACAACCATCATAAAGTAAGTCATTCCAGGACTGTTCCGGTTTTCACTCTATACGATAAACGCGCTTGCAAAGACAGAATAAACCAGGGGAGCCACTCCAGAAGTTTACACAAACCGAAATTTATAGAGTATTGCACTTTGTATTTGCAAGCAAAGTATTTGCAGTGGACAGTTGGTTGCGAAAAGAGATGGCTCAAGGGGTATACTATGATACAAGTGGGCGCAGTATGCGGAAGAGGTAGTTGATATTATCGGAGGTGAATTTCGAGCGTAAGGCCTAAGAAGTGTCGCGAAGTTGTGACGACTGCACTCGAATTCGAATTAGTAGTAATCACGTTTGAAATGCAGTCCTCCATTTCTTCAAGTAAATTAGGATTGTAATGAATTGCGCAATAGGAAAAAGAATGCTCTCGATTCGAACGCAGCAGAACGCTACTGATCTTGACGAATAGCAATCTTCATAGCGAGTAAAAAATTTACGCTGTTGGCGGGAATGTAAAGCAGTGGGACGCCCGAACGGGCAAGTTGCTCGACCAGTTTACGCAACCAACAGCCTTGAAGGTAGTCACGGGTGGAAGACGCATAAAAAAATGCGATAAGCAAATAAGTTCTGCGAAAATACACAAAAAAGTGAGAAAGGACCTTCCGTATTCATAAATTATTTATTCATGAACTTCACTGCGTTGAGCGAGTGGGAAATATGGAGTGGCAAGCAGCGTTCCGCACTTTGTGGGACAAAAGGTGAGTGAACTTTATCAGACCTTATTTTCTGTTTCTTTAATTTACAAAATTTCTTACGAGGCAGACGGAACCTGTAGATCAGGTTACTCGCCCTCTGTAGCGAGAAAAAGCTTTGCAACTGGCCTGTTGATTCGGAACCCATCATTAGATGAAAGTTCCCTATCTCGTGAACAGAGTATCTAATAAGTGCTTGAGCTCATTATGATTCTTATCACAAGAAGCTCATGGCCAGACGTCGACGTTTCATCATCCGTCGACGTTTGGGACGGGAATTAAAGGAAAACTAGTCACACTGTTTATTTGACTTTGCGGCTTAATATGTATTAGACGAGCGTACGCAGTAACTCGCCTGCGTATTTAAAAGCTCCCCTCCTATAGTGCACTGAGGCAGACAATTTACAAAAATTGCCTCGCGGCTAGTGCGTCTATGCAAAAACACTCTCTTGCGAGTATCCAACTCATTAGGTGCACTCATTAGCAAATATTCAAAGCGTTTGACTTTTTTATTGAAGTTGTACTCATGGTTAGCTTCTGATTTAAAATAGATACCTTAATATCACAGGGCTGAACCAATCCTCAATGCAAGAAGAACCACGAAGGGACGTTAGGCACGTGATTGGTGTCTTCGGCACTATGCACTGCTGACTTCAAGTTCCGCTTCTTCTATCACTTGGCATTTTGCAAGGTGCGCGTTCGGCAACCAAGTAGTAAAGTGATGGTTCCATTTGTCGGGTAAATCTAGAAGGATGCTGCCCTTCCCGGCCCATAACACCTACCGTGACCTTTAGTGGTACCTCCTCCATGAGATCGCCAATCCATCTTTCGCACAGTCAGTCTTGCAAAATACGCCGACAAATCACCCACCCGTGCGTGAAAGGACCCGCAAGTCTCCCGACCTGCTGACACTGCGCTACGACTTGCCGGTATACGCACGTTTGCAGTGGTGACAGTATAGGCGCAATTTTACCGCGTTCTTGTCTTATTAATTTCCTTGAGAGAACGCACGTGTGGCGTCTGCTTATTAGCACCTTCGTGTGCGCGTTAGGCAATGTGCATGAAACGCGCAGTATACTGCCACGAACTAAAATTAAAATTAAATTAAGGTCTTTTACTTGATAAAACCTCTGTAACATGATGAGGACTCCGGATTAATTTTTACCACCTGGTTGTTGTCTTTTTTACTTTTCTTTTTAACGTACACCTAAATTTCAGTACACTAGCATTTTTGCTTTTCGTCCCCGTATAAATGCGGCCACCGCGGCCGGGACCGAACCCGTGACCTCGAGTTCAGCAGCGCAACGCCGTAGTCACTGTAAGCTGTATACCGCAACGGGTCCATGCTACCCGTGAACAGCACACACTGCGACGGTAGACATTTGCTGGATGCAGCGGATGTCGGTTTGGTCGAGTCATTCAAGTACAATCAACGGAGCGCATGTCTGAGCATTATCCGAGCAGGAACCGCCACTGCACATAGGAGACCCGAAGATCTTTTCACGGCTCAACGCGATCAGCATCGTAGTAAGGGCACACGTAACACCGTCAAGCGCTGAGGCAAATGACGCTGGCGAACTGAACCAGCAATTTGCATCCGCAGATAACGCGTCCGCTTTCGTAGGCCTTAACATTACTAGACCAAGCCATTGATTCACTATGGACGCACAGAGATGCCACTTAGCAGGATGCGTACGGCCTCTAAGCTCTCTAGTTGCATCACATTTAACCCTATCTTACCTAGGTTCGATGCGGACGCCATCGCAACGGTTACGAAATATATCGGTTACTCGGGATGATTGTCGGTCATCCTTGACTCGTGGCTTGTTAACTTTTCCTGCTTCTTACTTCCGCCACCATCTGGATCCATCTTTCTTACAAATTACACTGATCGGGCAGAATTGGGGGGTAATGTGCGGAGAAGTGACGAGGACTCTGGTATTACGACGGGATACTGCAACCACGTGCGTGCGCGACCACAGACACGCACATAAGCCTGCAAGCCAACTGTTTGGTTTTGTCTTTTTTTTTTTTCATCCTGTTGTTGAATCTTGTTGAAGTCGGTGGGCGATTGACGGGACATTACGTTCCCGAAATTTTGGAATCTTTATTGAGTATTCAACTTTGGTTACGATTCTTCAAGACTGCACAGGGAGGGGGTTGTGAAACGTGTGACTCCCTCCTGCACACTTTTGTACTAGCCGCCTACTCAGGCAAAACTGCGAGAAGGCCATGCCAATACAACCCAGTACGGATTTCGAAATACTGGAGCTCGTAGCTATGCATTTCCTAGGCGATAGTAATTTCCTTTGGTGAGCCTTCGTTTGAGTTAAAGGCGGTAATCCCTCTTTCTAACGGGTGAGTTTTCGACCGGCTTAAAGAAGGTTTGCGTTAAGAAATGAGGAGGTTTTGTGTGGTGAACGTCTGTCTGCTCTGCTTTTTGCCGATTGGCTCTCGCCTGGCCCCCAGTCCATAACATAGACTTTGCCCGCAGTGTCAAGCAAGGCCTTACCTACTGATCTGACCAAGGCCGTACCTATATTGTTCGCTGCCTTTTTATCCTAGTGAAGGGAAGGCAAAATGTATGTAGTTCTTCACTGATGCTGCATTCTCTTCATATTCTCGTAGGCAGCGGTAGAAAAGGTATAATTAAAGTAACCTTTTTTGCTGTAATGGCAGGGAAGTCTTCGGCGACAAATAAGCAAAATACCCTTAGTTTGGCGCTATAACAAACTTGGATCTGCCAAGCTCTCGAACATACTGAAAAATACCTGATCGTTTGATTTGTTTCCGGTAATCTTTAGGGTACCAGGGAATGATGACTTTGGAGCCAGCCTCGACGAGCCTGTTGACCAGGAACGCTGACTGATCGCAATTAGAAAGAGCAGCCCGCAAGGTTCCAAGCAGCTACACCGTAACTTATATTGTATAAGCTCCAAATATCAAGTCAGTGAAATTAGTTGCAAATGAAGCGTGCTTATAACTTAATTTCGGCTCACATGCAAAACATTACTTGCACAAAACCTTAAATAAACAATAGGCGAGGTAAAGTTGTTGTCATTATGCTACATGTGTCTCAAGTGTAACTTGTGTCATCTCAAGTTTTCCTTGCTTGCGTTTTCTTTCTTTTTTTTTTGCTTTGTACATTATGATCATATGACTCTTTTGCCACCTTCTTGACTGTCTGGCAAAGCGAAGCGATGACCGATACAGCCTGCAATACACGGATACGGCTAGACAAACTCCGACGTTATGCGGCTCTTGTAAACAACACGGGCTCGCAGATGAAATACTGTTTGTTATCGGTGACAGCTTTCTAGCTCTGACGTGGTGTTGCCGGTCAACGCGCGTTCGGTCCACCGCAGCAGCCTCGGCCGGGCTTAAGTGTCTCCGTCGACACCCTCCAAGTCCACGGCGGCCGACGACTGTTTACATGACGAGCGCACGAGGCCCTATTTACGGCGTCGAGGTCGTGAGAGTGCACACTACACCGCGCTCGGCGGCCCGGCGACTGCAGTGATGTTCACGTCACCATGGGTGAAAACGTGTATCTCCAGGGCCTAAACTGTGGGAACATACATTCGCGTGAGACAGCCCTGCACCAACTACTCAAGGCTTCTTGCAAGGAGAGTTTTTAAGTAGACCTGGTGAGAAGGTCAGGGGAGGCCAAATTTGGAAGGCGCCGAGCGCAGATCTTGCAATAAACTAGTTTCTCTTATCCCCAGCCTGTGTCTTCTCTCGTCAGCGTCCTACGAGAACTGGCTTTCCCTAAAGCAATATCCGCAGTGTAGAAAGGAGGCTCAGAACCTCACTTTGGCTGACCATGTGCGAGCAAAACGTTAAACCCATGAAGCTACCTTATATCTGTACGTCGAATGCTTAAATGCGTAGTGGCGCTGGTAGATCTCCGGGCAAACTCACACGCGTGCATATATGCTTCTCGTGACAACGGAAGACTTATGCAGCAAGTGCGACAGATGAGCGCAAGAAGGCACAGTCAATTTTATATATCAGTGTTTGAGCTTACAGCATTGCAAACTTTCAATTTCAAGTACACAATTTTTGAAATACAGAAAAATTCGTTTTGTTTTTTATCCGCTTAAGAAAATCCAACGTGCGTAGTGGGATATTACTAGCGCCCGTGTAGGGATACCGGGTGTTTCTTGTAAGGGGATCTTGCACGTATCGAACGAGTTGTTGGGTACCCTTCGAGCTGATCCGGTAAATTACAAACATCTCCTTGCAATCTTCGAGATCAGTTTTACGAACAACTGAGAAAAAAGCTGACAGGGACGACCTGTATGTTATACCATAGTTTCGGTTTACAAACAACGAGTGCCCGACGTTGTACTTACAGAATTACAGAAACTCATTGAAAGGAGAGATAATAGCAAACAGTGATATTTTAATCCGGTTAGTAATAATGCTGTGTTAACTCTAATAATCACCGTATATTCGGAAAGTTCCGCACCGCTGGCTATGCTTTCGATCTTTAGCGTGCCAAACTACGTATATTCTTACCCGCTATAAGCCGTATAAATGTAGCGCCAAGCTCTCGATCGGGTTTCGTGGCCAACGCATATATACATAAAAAACAAAAGGTCGTGAACGAAAACCAGCACGACTGACATAAGAACACTTCCTGTGTCGTAGTGGAGTCGTCATCGCTGTCACACTGATCCGATTTATATCAATGGAAAAGTGCATCGCTCGGCCATCCACAACTGTTTCCTTTATTGGGCAACACCATGAACCCTGTGCACCTGCACGATTTCATACCTGATCACTTCATCTGAATTCCTGTCTCCTACATAAAGGCGTGCCAGAATTTAGTGATCATTGAGTAGCTCCTCTCTTCAAGGCGTCATGTTTTTCGGCTCAGTGAACTCTCGCTAACCCTCGAACATGTGATGATCCTTCGTGTTTCTCTTTTCATTTGCCTCGTAACGTTGAAGCCATTATTTTTTTTGTGACTCTGGCTGCCTTAGCTTCTACTTTCATTGAAGCACATTTTACTTATTCTCTTGTTTTTTTGCTAGCTATCACACCTAACATGGGATACTTCTTCTAGATACTATGCCAAAGGAAAATACGGCAAGACCACTGCTGGTATGAAAAAAAAAAAAAAAGGCGATGGCGGCGGCGGGAGGCAAGGGGGGGGGGGGGGGGGGGGGATTGTGAACACGATCTCCTCCAATGTTCTTTTAGGCGCTTGGTTCCACGAGCACATTGGGATATCATATTGAACGCACACTAACGAACAATTAATGAACGCACTCACGCGTACCGCTATAAGGGGCATGTCGATGCGCGATCAACGCGCTTTGACTGGCCACGTCATTACATAGTCACGTAGCCGCAACTATAGGCACAGCGTCATTTCCTGCGAACAAAGTCGAGCCCCAAAGGTTTTGCAATTTCCTGCATTCGAAATGAGTCTTCACGGGTGGAAAATAATGACGCTATAATCGATGGTACTCGAAATTTTATTTCACTGAAGCGACGGTGCCACAATGGTCAGCAGCTACACTCATATATTCCTTTGCGCCCAAGTCATCGCGAATGCATGGCGTTCCCCGGAGAGCCGATTTCGACACATCCGCGAAAGCAACACGGCAAGTAAGATGTTCCTTTTCGTAATCTTCGTGGGATAGAAAACATCTCTCTCCGGAAACTTGGAGCTGACACAAACTTTGCGCCTCGGGTCACCTGCACCTGGAGTACAGCACCAGAATGACTCATGGGCAGCCCAAATTGCTCCAGCAACTCCGGCGGACGTTCATCTACTTGCGAGCATATCGCACCAACATGTTAATGACTTGATAACCTTACTGGTGATCCTTACGCGCTAGCTAATGCTGAGCCGGGCAAGGTACAAGTTATCACGTTCAGGTCACCAGTAACTGCGAGCTGCTAGGCAAAGTTATAAAATGCGTGGCTTTATTTTAGTGTTTATAAGCGACGCCCTCGCGGGCAGAGCAAGTGACGTAATCTCTTCCCCTCGCACAAGTTCGCGTGACCAACAGGTCAGCGAGAAAAGTAGAAAAGCGCGCCACGAGCTGATCAAGCTAATATTTATAGGCGCTGGCTTGCGAATGTTAAGTTCAAAAATACAAGTCCTGTCACTTCATTATAAGATACTTTTTTTTTGCCACCAAAGGATCAATATGCGGAACACAGAACAACTTTAACCGTAGGGTGGCAGACAGACCCCAAATTCTCCAAGCCACTGATGCAGCTACAACACGACGCAGTACTACTCGTTTTCTTTGACTTCCTTGAATATGTCTCGTGGCAAGTCCTTTCATCTGAAAAAAAAATAAAGACGCAGCTATCATTAAGGAGAAGTTTACCAAAGAGTATCAGCTTCATCAGATGAGTGCATAGAAAACATTTCGCTCTGAATTACAATGCGGTCATAGCGACGACGTGTCGCAGCGCCACGCCTGACAAATGATCAAATAATTATTTCTCATGGTTGCCACTTTAAGTTAAGGGTCCGAAAAAAAAAACACAGCCCGAGAAAGTTAGGACATCGGATTATGTACTAGAGAGACGTAGATCATATACACCAAAACTAGCCAGAGCAAGGTAGACTGCGTTCCGGTCACCTTTAATACGAACACTCGTATATATATGTGCAACCCTTTAGCGCCCCGAGTGTCGGTTTTCACGCCTATACCAATTTCGCAACCGACTCTTATAAGTATTCGTTCAGAAGCCCGAGGCTCACGCTTCTTCGAAGCGCATCTTCCTATTCCTATCCACTGTTTACGGCGTCGTCTTACGATATACACCCGGTTGTTTCGTGGGAAACGACCCATCACCTTCGTGCCCGTCTCGCGGCGAAGGCCAATTACACGTACACCAAGTCCGACAACGCCGCTCGGCCCTTACGGCACGAACGGTCGCGCGGGCGACTGCGGCTGCAGCAGCACGCGCGGTCGTTGTTTGCCGTTCGCCCGAGTACACACAACGACGCACAAGCGAGAGGGGCGTCGGCTGAGGCGGCTGGCGCTTTTGCGAAACGTCGCGTCGAAGTTCATAAGAAGGACGCGACGCGGAAAGACCTTTTCACGCGGCCCAACACGCCCGTCCTTTTAAACCGTGCCGACGAGGCCTGGCCTATTCGTGTGCCACTCTATTTGTCTAGCTGCTCGTTTCCTCGTATTCACTCGCGCCGACCACGGCACGTGACGGCTCCGCGATGGTCAGTTCGCACGCAAGACTCCGTGGAGGCAGTGGTACCCGTGCTGTCGGCGCGAGGAACGCGAATAGCGACTTCTTCGTGGAATCGCTCCTGCGAGAGCGTGTGCTCTACCCAAACACTAACCTCCCCAAAACGACCGTAGAGTATATAGACAAGGTGAAAGACCCCTAACCGTTGTTTTACTATACGCTTTCCCAATGCGGCGCGCCTTGTCCGCTTGACAGATATAATCGCTCGCTTCGATGTTTCTTTCCTCAATTGTGTAGGCGCCTTTTGACAGCTGGTAGAGATGCTTTGGCGCGTAGCATTGAAACTTGACGGCGCGTCCGTACGTAAACACTGGCGTGAAATGAGCGGCGATGTCAAAAGCGGCATTCGCGACATACAAACAAGCGCAGTTTTGCAACAGACCTACACCATAGAAGAAAAAAAATATACGAGAGGCGATACGTGGACGGCGTCTAAACATTTATGTCGAAGCAACGTTTGCTTTTGTCATTCAGTGCCGCGGTCAAATGAAATACGCAGTGAGCTACTATTTTAACCACCCTTTTATTGCGATAGCAATTATATGGACACTTCAACCGGATTTCTGCCGTCGGCGTCGCCGTCGCCGTCGCCGTGAGGTTCCCTATAGATAAAATCTTCGCCGCGCGCCGTATGCCCGAGCGGAAGCGTGCGGGGACGCGCGCTATCACGGAGAGCGAACGCACTCAATCTCCGACGCGCAAGCAAGGAAGCGGGAAGCCAGCGCCGTAGGGAGCGGAGGGGGGGGGGGGGCGCCCTTCTACTCTGCCGACAACCACGCTCGTCGCTCGCCCGCACCGTCTCTTATCTCCACACGGCTCTGACCTTTATGCGCCGTGCATTCGCCGCTCAGTTTCCGTTGAAGCGATAGACCGCACGTACCTTCGCCGCTGCGGCGTATGCGCTTGCTGCCAGCGTTTTGACAGTCGTTGTCTGCAGTTATTCAGTGTGATCTATTCATGTTTGTTTGTGCGCGCTCGCACCAAGCTTGTTCATTCAGTTAGTAATAGTCGGGCCACATTTTCCAACGCACGCTACACATGCAATGCTGCCCAGATCGGCAGTGCAGCACTACAGGTGTGTCCCTTCGCACGCGCTGCCCACGGTAAGCGCTTCTCATCAACACCACCGTTTCACACGCGCCTTCTCGTGGTCATCGAGTCTCTCTTCATGTCGGTCTACTTACGCCGCAGCACACCTGCTTACTTAATCAGCTCATGTTTACTACAATTCATATTGCTACCAAGGCCGCTCACCTTAGTTCGTATGACATTGCTGTGTTGCTATCGCATTCATTGCTTCGCCCTTAGGGCGAAACTGTGACATTTTTTTTCAATCTCCATCGCATTCAGCCAATTAGTATAACTGAAAAACAAACGCATCTTTCATTCGTTCTCCAAGTATCCATGTCTCACGTCAGTTGCACCTTTCCATTACCTTCGAATTTTTTATGTCGCTCCACTAGAGACTCCGGTGTTAATGACTACGTTTCTGTTCCCCTGGTGTACATCTTGTTACTCCTATGCACAACCAATTGTGTTTTCTATGCATCATACACGCCCAACCCACTTTCACTTAAACTTTTCTTGCAACTATTTTCAAAAACGGTTCAGTGCACTCATTTTGCAGGATTTAGCCCAACAAGGCTCAAGGTATCAAACACTGTAATAGCCTCATGCCATAAGCATCTTGGCTTTGCTGTGCTTAAATTAACAGAAAGGAACGTCTTGCAGAGTTGGCCGAGCTTCTTAGTTCTTTAACTGAATCTGAACATGAAACTATAGCTCGTACCTAAATAATATTTCCTAAATATAACACAAGTGAAAAGCAGAACTTCTCTTAAGTTAACGCTGAACTAATAGGAACTTAATTTTGTACAAAGAAATGAACAGTAAAGTTTAGTGTTTTGTTTGATGTAGTCCCTCAGATAACTGAATTGGCGAAAAACAAAACTGCTGAAACACCTCGAATTGATAACACAAGGTTGCAATTCGATAACATTGCAGCAATAATACGTTTTGCAACCCTGACTTTTGCATGTTATAAAGCCTTTAATCAAGAAAGTATTGACCAATTATTATGTCCTTAAGTTTGTTTGTAGTTCACTAATTAACCTCTTGCAACGTTTAACTACCCAAGGTGACAAATATATAGGGTGTTCATATTTAAGTTTTACGTAATTTTTAGAAATCGCCTGTGGGAGGCAGCATAATTGTTATCGTTGAGCTTGGTTATTCGAAGAGGCGGACATTAGTAACACGAGAAATCGAAACACATACTTAAATAATTAACAAAATTTGACTAATTAACTTCTTAGTTATTTACTTTACGATACATATTGCAATTTACGAATTGTAGCTGGTGAGTTCGCAAGACGCATTCACTTGAAATGAATTTCCAAGATGCCACCAGTTTCGAGGTATTATTTCCCAAAGTGTGGCACGAAATACGTGGGCGTTCCAGTTACCTTTGTACTTCAATGTATAATACAGCATTTTGGTAAAATGTCGCAGTTTCGCCCGAAAGGCGAATCATCGACTGCGACAGCAAATTAGTAGAGAGCTATACGAAGCAAGGATAGTAGTTTAATGGGTCGTATACAGTTGTAAACATTCGTTTACTAACTAAATAGACAAGCACGGTGTCACGCGCGCACAGGTAAACATGAACACATCTCGCTCGATGACCGCGGAAACTCGTTGTGAAAATGCCGGAGTGAGAAAGCGCGCCAGCAGCAGCGGGCAAATTGACCTTCGCGCTGTCTCTCTTTTCGGTCCAACGCAAACTTATCGTCGAAAGCACAGCGCCCACGAGGCTACCGGCACTCGGCGCATGCACTTTGTCCCCATTGCAGATCGCTTTCAAGATACCACACTGTGAGCAGCAGCCGACGGAGCATAACGCACCCCTCTCCGTCGCCTCGCACCTGTGCCTCGCGCGCGAAAGAAGACGGCGCGCTTCCGGCCTACCTTCCTCCGTCGCGTGCGCCACGATGAGCCGCGATTGACGGCTCACCCTCGAACGCTTTCACTCGCACACACAGCGTACGGCGCGCGGCGACGATATTATCGCCGTTGGACTTTATACGGAACCTCACGGCGACGGCGACAACGACGGTAGAAATGCGCTTCGAGTGTCCATATAATCGCTATCACAATAAAAAGTAAGTGGAACAACAGTGCATTTTTACTGCGAGTTTGATGGCGATTATCTCAAAACTGGTGTCATTCTGGAAATTCATTCTAAGTGGATACGCCTGACATGCTCACCGGCTGCAATTCGTAAATTGCAATATGTGTCGTGAAGTAATTAACTAAGAAGTCAATTAGGTGAATATGTGTTTCGATTTCTCGTGCTTCTAATGTCTGCCTCATCGAATGACCAACTCAATGGCAAGAATTATGCTACTTGCCACAGGCGATTTCTAAAAATTCCGTAAAACTTAAAAATGTATGTACAACTGTAAAACTTTTACAACAATGTAAAACTTAAAAATGTAGCACCCTGTATGTAAACCTCATTGCATTGTTACATGTCATTATTCGAATGCATTTGATAGAGTGACGGAATCCCGTCGGGTCGGAAGGGAACATGGTAAAATAAAAACGAGATCCCCTGTGGGAGCCTAAACCTCACTAAATTTTTCGTGGTGGGTGTCTCGTTTTTATTTCATCATGTCATTTTTGTGCGAATTAAATTTTCTACCTGACTCTGTTTACGGGATTGCGATATCGATGTTGATGAAACGAACAATTGTTATCCACCTGAAAGGAGCACGAAACTACACAGGGACTCCAAACAGTTCTGTGGATTTCTGCAAAACTGATTTTTCGTATTCGTATCCCTGGGTACGTCGAGTTGATGTTGATTATTTTTCAACATGGCGAGTTGCCGAATAATTAGTCCTCGCTCTGGCAATCTACTAGCCTGCTCCAATTTTCGCAGACGGTAGAGCAGCTGCCCCGCACAGGTGTCTGTCCCGGGTGTAATTTCGCCACTGTGAAATAGCAGGTGCCAGCCACACAATTCTAGAGAGTGTGAGCAGGATATGCCAAATAAGTTCCCAAATTCTTTTGAGACACATTGAGGAATTTGAGAACGCAGCTTCGAATTGCCATAGACACTAGCATTGGCATTCTATGCGCCTAGGCACTTAACTTTCATCACTGTCCGCTATTTATCACATTTATTCCAGGATACTGGCTCCCAATCTGGCAGTGTCAATGAAATCGTATGCAGTAATAGTCGCTTTATACACGCTGAGCACAGCAGCTTCTAGATCGCCACTTTCATGAACGCGACCAAACCATTCGTTTTCGGGGTGGCTCAAATGCTCATCGCCAATGTGCTCGGCAGGGAAAGAAAGATTCGTTTTAAAATGAAAGTCCTCCATGCAAGCAGAAAAAAGTGTTACAGGTGACCAACCGACGCACCCGGAAGAAGAACGCCTCCGCTTATCCAATTTAACGCGGCTTGCCGCGTTCTTAAAGAGCTCACTTAACGCCGTCACTTGCAAATGGTCAACCAGCGAGTTGCATCACGCTGCCTGAAAGTGAGAAAGCTGAAAATAAGCAGGCGACGTGAAAAGCGTGGCCGCTGCGGGAATTCCGAAGGGTATACGCGTTGAATAAGGGGAGGTCGCGTTCTCGCATTTATTCAGTTTACTGCTCGTATAAGCGAAGGAGCTCTCACGCCACAACTATCCGGCTGGCAAACGGTATACGATGCCGAGATGCGAAACGACACGACATTACACTGCAGGGCCGCCTTATGCGCACGGGCAAGCCCCCTGGGGAGAAAAAAAAAGTGCGAGCGCCGGAGAGCGGAACCATCATCGCCCCTAGCGAGAGTTGCGTGCCATTCCGAAGCCATTTACTCCCTCTCGAGCTGTTTTGCGAGATACGACGCTCCACAAAGGGCGCCAAAGAGGAGAGACGAACAACGGCGTTCGCGCAAAAGCGCGGCCCCCGAGTGTGCGTGTGTGAGTGCGTTGTGTCGAGTTGCGCGCGCGTACACACACACGTTAGCGTAGCGCTGAACGGGCCGGCGGAGGTTGGCCGTTCCGACCATTGAGCTGGCCAGCAGCAGCAGCGAGCGCGGCCACTTTTTTTTTTTTTTTTTTTGCCATCACGCAAATTATCGGGCTCTCCAACGCTCGGCATGCGAAAGCCGCCCGGCGCGCAACGCTGTATATACGCCGCGCGGCCGTCCCCTCTAAGCGCGGCTCGTACTCTCTCCTGTTAACTTGGCTCGCCTTTTTCATTCTTTCTCGGAAGAGATCCGGAAACTCTCGTGGAGTGCCGAGACAACAAGAACAGAAAAGAAACGCTGGCTCGCCGACGCGAGAATCGCGCACGCCTTTTAGGCCAACGTTGCGCGCTGAAGCGAGCGGCGACGGAGCGGACCGTCGACGTTGGCGCGAGCGCGCGCGCTCGCGCTGCAGGACGTCCCTCGCTCTCGCCAGCCGTGGCTGGGTGTGTTCCTCGTTTCTCGGTGCTTTGTCTTTTGCTGCTGAGCAACGGCTCTTGGGCGTAGTGCAAAGAAAATGTACTTAAATAAGGCAGGGTGTGGGTGTTGTAGGATGTTGCGCAACTATACTATAGTGCACTGAGGCAGTGGGACTCGCCAATTGGAAACCGTTTAGTACGATGTGTTCCGAAACCACTGTCGGCCATGGCGGCCGCATTTTGATGGGGGGCGAAATGCAAAAAAAAACGGTGTACGTAGATTTTGATGCACGTTAATAAAGAACTCTAGCTGCTCCAAATTATTCCGATTATCTGGCACGTAAAACCCCATAATATTTTTTTTGCCTAATGTCTGTGCAGCAGGTTGTAAGGTAGGGCTTTGGCATCAACCAAGAACGTATGGAATGCCTTAGCACGGAAATACGGCTCGGCGATTGGCTCGTCTCCATGCCTCAGAGCTATCAATTGAGGTAGTCAAAGAAGGTACAACCAGCTGAGTGCCAACCAATCGCCAGCACTTTCTGCAAGCAAACCGCTCCTTCGTGCTTCAAGAACCGGAGGTCGGATTCACAAAAATGTTCTTAAGCTAAAACTGTTCGTAGAAGCAGGTGTCAGCCAATCGTGGTGCTGGACATATCATTAGAGAAGGCGGCTGGCCAATAGGAAGCAGCACTTAGGAACGAAAAGCTTTGTGAATTTGGCCCCTGAATACGAATTTACAAAGCTTTGCGTTCGTAACTGCCCTTTGCCATAGGTTCGCCGCACTCACTAATATGTCCAACATCATTTTTGGCCAGCACCTCCTCTTGAAAACCATTCTAGCCTAAAAGGTTTTTGTTTTTTGTGAGTGAGGGTCCTACCCATATTCACAAAAAATATTTACGCTAGGTTTGTTCCTAAAAGCTGACGTCAGGCAATTGTTATGCTGAACATACTGTATTATTCGCGAAGGCGACGGACCAGCCATTTCCAAACTGCACTTAAGAACGAAAAGCTTTGTGAATTTGTCCCCTGGTTTACTGGTACACTGGCTCTGTCCATCACAGTACTGCAACGTTTATCAGTCATCCACTTGCTTATTTCTACGCGAGTAAGCCTACACACAACTTACATATTATTGTTTGAGCGAGAGCAGAACATGGCTGCTTCCATACGCAGAGACCGTCCGTCCCGGCTTTTCAACCGCACAAGCACACCGCCGAGTCGCACGAGCGCTCACCGCCAGGAACGGTCGAAGCCGAATATAAATACCCGAGTATACGCTGTGCAGAAGCGGCTACGCGCACGGCTTATTAATTCGACGTCGTGAGGAAACTTTTGGGTGCGCTTTCGCCGTCCGACCGCCCACCGGTTTATTCTTGGTCACGTGCAAAACGAGTAACCCCGTCGCCGCAGCATCCGCCGTCACTGCACCAAGATGGAACGCCTCGTATTCGCGGCGCGACGCACCGCGGATCATTCACGCAACACAACGACAGTGTTGCGAAACACTCCCTCCCTTCTTACAATTAGCCCCGCCGCCCAATCTATACATCGCCCCTATCGCCGCCCCCCCCCCCCCCCCCCTTCTTCCCTCCATTCTGTTACTTTGCTGCAGTCTCGGCTTAGGCGCTACATCGAAAGTACTTGGCTGGTTGCGAACAAAGTACAAAGCCGAACAGAATGCTAAAAGAATTCCCATCTTGGCTCGGCTATATATTAACGGTTATGAATAGAACGAAGCACGTGTGAGCGAACGAGTTCCGTATATGTAACAGTTCCGGGCACCGAAATGGCTTGGAAGCGATGAATTATACATAGCTTCAGCTTGGAGGAAGGGGGATAAAAATTAAAAATGAATGATGGCTTCCAATGAACAGAAACGTGGCAATGAAATAAAGTATGGAGGGTACAGCAAGTATCAATCCTTTTCTTTTCGTTTTTCTCAGTGGCGCATTGGTTTCGACATAGCAGAAAAAAACATTTGTCAAATAAACTCGTAGCATTATCGGAAACGCGATCTAGAGGAATTAGGTCGTTCGAAGAAAGAAATCATGCACCTGCCTCTGAACACGATGAACATCTTTACTCCAAGTGAAGCATTCTTCTAGTTTTGCCAGAGTCAGTGAGAATCGGGTTCCGTGATCGGGAAAACCCCGAAAGCTAGTAAAATGTCTTCGCTGCCGTCACGGCACTGTATATTGTTTAGTGGCAAGCATGTTACGCAGGAGGAAGTGTGTTGAGATGGCACACCGCACTTCGCTTTAGGTTGGAACTGACGAACCGCTCTTTTCGCAAAGCATGAGGACGACGCGGGCAAACAATTGTGCAAGAGATTACTGAACGACGCACGCGCATAAGTATCCAAGCACAGTAGAAAGCCCTTTGGGCCACAAGCTATTAAAACCGTCGTTGTGGGCAGCGCGAGAGACGAAGATGAAGAGAGACAGACGACGAGCACGTCGCCGAAAACCGCCGCGTTTGTCGTCTCACTTCCTTCGTCTTCGTTTCTTGCTCTGCCCCCAACCAACTTGCCCAATTATGTGCTGTTGTAAGAATACCGTGCTTCCGCAGTGGGATACGGTAGAATATTTGCAAAAGGCAGCTCAGTTCTTACACCATTGTGTGCAGCAAGACACATCATACATAGTTGGTCATGCCAGATAGCCACAGCGTAGAGGCGCCCACATAGCAATGCGACCGAGTGTACGTTTATCGAACGATGAGCAGCCCTACATCAGTGCTCTACCTTCAACTTTAGTTTTGAGGGCCCACGATCACGTCAAATGAATGCCTTGAGCAGCGCGTTCTTGGAAAAAGCTCATGACGACCGACTGATGTGCCCTTCTATCCACTATCCAGGGCGGCAGGTTCAAGGCCTCTGTGTGCGGAGCCGTGCGAAACCCATTGCGCGAAAGTAAAGCATGGCGTCTAGCACGTGTCTTCTGAGCCTAATGGTACCCAAGTACAGACAGGGAGATACACTTTTGAGAAGGGAAACCCCAGAAGGAAGGTGGACCATAGGGCAATTTCGAGATTCCTCGAGCGATACCCCCGCCGGTGTGCACCGGTTATTAGTCCCGTCCAAATGTTCGCTTTCGCATGTTCTCGGAAGGAAACATGAGCCCCGCTCGTACCAGGGCGTCTGGAAGAGGTGAACGTCACACTGCCCGCATGTCGGGGCTTGGAACTTGGGAGAGGGGAATTCCGGCTCAACCGCAGATGCAAGTTACCGGTGGAAAGTTTCTACTGCGCACGTGACCACCGGCTTGTGAATGGATCGGTGCCCCTGCCCACACAGCACTGCTTCTGGATATATATATTAAGGTTCACGGTCATCACGACGCAGGAAAAAAAAATCGACCCTGAATTGCGAAGTCTCAAGCACGCTCGCCAGCAGGCAGGCTTTTAGAATAGAACTCCGTTCATTGCTACCCCTACGGTGGTCCGACGCCTAGTCGAACCACTTCCTTGTGGTTGGCGTGTGGCCAAGTGTATTCTAGGCTCGTCTGCTGGCTACGCCTTTTGTGAGGCCGCTCATAAACGGCCGGCTTCCCAGTGACGTTAGCACTCGAAACCATTAGCGGGCCCAATCCGACACCCGTTGTGCTGGTACCTTAGGCATAAATATGGTCACAGCTATTGCCGGATCGTTTGGCCTGGCTATAGGCGCAAGGCAAAATGTGTCAGCTTTTAAGATCCACTTTGCTCTGTCATAAAGTTTATATAGTATATACACGCCTGATCAAACTAATCTCTTCAAATTTTCAAAACGAATTATATAGTGACGTCCGAATGTCGGTCATGGGGCAGAGAAGATAGGATCTAATTCAATTCAAGTTTATTACATGCCTTAGAAATGATACATAGTTGTGCGTATACGGAAGGAGGTCACAAGATTTTAATCACCGGTGGCGAGGCCTCCTGTGCAAGTAAAACGAGCAACACTACAATGTAAAAAAAGCAAGCAAACGATAGAGCATATATACTACAAAAGAAAAATACATATATAAGTGCATCAATAACGTTCACTGCTACATGGGATTATTTAGAGTTTAAAAACAGAAATTGCTTCAATTTGCAAACAAGTAACAGATTTCATATGCGTGGGTAAACTGTTCCAAAATTTACTGAAGAAAAAAGCAAAGTGGATCTACTATAATCAGTACGGAAGAGCAAGTTACGATGGGTAGCGAAGCGAGTAGAATGGGGATTAGCGAGCACATGTTGTGGAAAAATGTCTAAAGTGAGGTCAATGTTATAAATTTTAAGAATATAATGCCTATATTATAAAAATAAACGCTAGACAAAGGCAAAATGTTAAGATCAACAAAAATGAGATGTTTTGTATACTCAACTTGTATACTCAATATCTTGTGTACTGAATGAAGTCAAAGCATTAAACAAGTGCTGGACAACTACTTTACATAGAGCATTTATTTTGTCTAAGATTTTCATCCGTCTTCATCACTCTCTATTTCAGCTTAAGCTTCATCATTCATGCATCGAGATGTACATTTCCATCATGCAGTCAGCTGTACGCTGCCGCCACGACAAGGTAATGTGCTTCTCTGACGTTCAGTCAAAAATGTTCCATGCTCTTTTGGTTTGGAAACTTCTGTTGACCAGCATCCTCATACGTTTTTTCGCTACACAAGGTGGCTGTATTCCATCGTGACTGCGCAAACTTGAGCATGCGCTACATTAGTCTATCGGCAAGCGCGGCGAAAAAAACTAGCAGCGTAGGAATTAGAGCATAGTTTGTCTCCCTGTTAATTACGGGCGTGTGCGGTGCTGATATTTATCCATGGAGAGAATTTCAACGATGGAGGCATAAGGTGAGCCGCAAAAGAGCTAGAAAATGCACAATGGTAGATGATTGATCGTCCACGTGAACTTATCCTTTAAGATTTTATAGGCTCAATATTAGAGGAGTTGTGTTGCATTCCTTGTGCATATGCCGTAGAAATATGTGTTGGTCTATACAGAAATGTTATCAAAATAAATCTGCAGTATAACTGTGCATAACATTTTATCCGCTTTTGTATTTTCACAGAGAACTTTATTTGCTCAGCCTTTCATCACCAGGTCAATTATTTCTCACCAATTTTTCATCACCAGGTCAATGATCTTATACTCTTGTTACGTAACTCAAGACATAGTGTAGCCCTTGAGAGTTGCACTGCGTAGGCCTCACACAACGATAAAATGGCCGGCGTATTCACGGAGCCCAAAGATCAGCAGTCGGCACAGTATCATGGACATAAAATCTGGGGTGTTGCTATGATCTACCGATTGTACGCCAAAGTGAGAACGTGCATATATAACAGCTGAACAATATCATTCACAACTAATTCAATACTTTATTTATTTGTTCATTGTCATTCGTTGGCTCACCAACACCCAAAACAGCAGGGCATACGGCTAGTTTCAGTACGTCTTAGCGAACATTAGAGCACTTGATGCGGAAGACTGTGTTGCTCCCGCAAGAAAAGAACAGGATTCGGAAACTCGAGGCTAGCGACTGCTTCGACATAGCTGGGTCACTCGATGCGGTTGTGTCTCGTCCCGAAAAAAAAACGCATGTCAACTTTAGGCATACGTTAGGCATACATATCCAATCGTAAATTATACATCGTCAAACATCATACATGCATCAAACACAGGACATATCTACAAGTATAGCCATATGAAGCTTCATTGCTAACGAGATGTACCGATCGACTTTAGTTTTGCATGCAGTATTAAGTGCAATATTATGCCCTGTTCAGTGTATTATGGGGTATTGCGTGTATAATATATGATTTGCAGATATGTTCGGGCCATTGCTTTTGACGTTTCAATTACTATATTAAACGTACGGAAGTCAACATACATGTTTTCATTAAATTACGAGTACATAAAAATTTCCATCACCAGTCACTGCTCCTTGGCCCCATGAAGCTCTTCGTGCAACCTTTCTTGCCAAGGAGGCGATTTTTGCATGTTTGAAAATAAATGTTAATGAATTAACGAATGGAAGTGAGGGAGCCAATTAATTTTGAAAACTCCTTGCACTGTGATGTCAGTGGGTATTGGACGAGTGGCATCAAAACCCATTGTGTCCGCCGTATTCACCGAGCCATATCCATGCAATCTAAGCAGCAGCTACTTCTAGTGATAGGGAAGTGGGGGAGGGGGACTCTCCAGGAGGCCCATATTCCCAAGGTCTCTCCTTGACTACACAACATCATTCATTTACTCAGACCTTTGTTAACATTTAGTGCAGTCCTCCAGGGCGGACGCCATTGCGCTAGTTTGTATATCTTGCTGTTCAAAAGTTGTGGTGCCATGACATGACATGACATATCCGTTTTTATATTGCACTTCGTCCGAGATACCAAGTTCATGTAAAAAAATTGTTCCTTAATAAAAATGCTTTAAGAATGTGCCTTAATTTTTTGAACACGAACCACACGGAGAAATGCTACAGCAGTGTTGTCGGTCGGAAACGAAAGTATACATAACATGGTGTCTGTCGAGAACGTCGTGCACCTGTGCGTTTGCGTACTGCAGCAAATACACGCTACAAATGTTGCCCCTTGTCTTTCCACCAAAAGCTCAAGCCACCTCATATACGCGAGACAGAACATTGATCGACAATAACTATACAATGGCGCTAAGGCACACAGATGCGCAAACACGTTCCTTTTTTCGAATTTTCCTCCCCGGGAATGCTATTTATATCCGGGTTCACCCACCAAGTAGCGCCACGCGCGAAGTTTGGGGGAAAAACAAGCCTGCGAACGACAAGTAGGTGATTTATTAAAGAAGCCGCGTGGCGTAAAATGTTTCCTCACCGTGTACGCAATCGTTTCCACATGCGTTTCGACACGACAATGCCCGCAACGTCGCTATACACTGGCGCACAACTCATTCTCTAATGCATGCTCACAACACGCATGATGGCCGTCGTTTATCGGCCTCTGCAGTTATTCGGGTGGAAAAAATTTCGACGGGGTGATAACAGTGATTTGAATGCACTAATTTATAGCAGCGAAAAAAAAAACACTTTTCGTCGCAGGCAACGATATTTTTTTTTTTTTTTGCTCCACCTACCGGCACCCCAACGTATAAACGGTCACGCGTATATAGGTCCTAGTTAAGTGCCACGGCAGGTCGGCCTTGAGGCGTTGGTGGACCGCTAGCATGACGGGACGACGTCCGCGAGGACACCTCGCCGTAGTTCATCGAGCGCCCCGATGAAGGCCTGGCCGGCCTTTCCTGGTAACCGGACTGCTGGCCGAGTCCTTTCTTTCTGGAAGTCGAAGCTACTGCGGAAGGCGACCGGTCCTTTTTGACGCCGCCGCTGCTGGGATCCCGCGAGGGGGTGCTGGGGATCACAGCTCGATGAGCTCCGGTGGCTTTAGGGAACCCGGATGTGCCTACCTTGGCGATAGCGCTGTTGGAACGGGGAGCGAGGCTCGGCGGCCTACTCCCGCCGATCTCTCTCCCGCCACTAAGGGTTGCGGCGCCGATGGCTTGCGCTGGATCTGCCCGGAAACATCGGGACGGGCTAGAAAGACCTAGCGGTTTGCTGCCTCCGTGTTCACTCGGCTTCTGAAACAGAACCATGGGTTCCTTTCCTGGGATCGGCTTCAATTGCAGAGCCGAGGGCAGTGATGATCCCGGTCTTCCGTTGCCCCCTGTCTGCCTGCTGAGAAGCCGGGTTATCCGTGGACGCATGTGAGGACGGGCACGCAGCCTCAAGTCCTCCCTGGCCAACAGAGCCATTTGGCTTCTTTGGCAAGTTCGGAGCACAGGGATCTTTCCCGCTGATGGCCGAGGAAAAGAACTGTGGCGGGGCGGTGGAGTTCTGCGAGTCGTCGGCGCGTAGCAGTTGCTTCTGGATGCCGATGACCACGACCGTGGCGTCTAGCTCAGGACTTCATGGTGTAGATGTAGCCCATGAAGGTAGCCAGCATGAGCCACTCGGCGATGATGGAAATGATCGTCCCCTCTGGATACTGCGCGGAGTGTAAAAAAAGAAAAACGATCTGTTTATTTGCTTATGCGGTCGTATCATCATACGTTATAGACTCTTGCTTATATGGTATACTCGTTCGTGCGTTTAGCCGGCTATAACACCACTGAACAATTCATGTGTTACAAGCCCTTTTGATATTTTTGCTGACTACTACGCGTTTTTTTCCTGCATGAACGCAACCACCGTACTATACGGTTTCAACTTGTACAGATACTGGCACCATATATGCAAGATCATGCATAACGGCTTTACTCCTCACTCCGAGCATCGAGTACGTTACTCTTCAATATCTTATTCTTTTCGTCTACGCTTAGTGCTGTCCTACATGACGTGTCAGTTACAATCTCCTTGTATAATTTCATCACCAGCATTCTTCACCGTCACTCTACGGTAACTGTGATATAGCTGTGAAGTCATTACATCATAAAGACTATACGCGCGCGTATATATTGCTCGCAGTCGTCAAACCGTGGCATTGGTCATGCCGACACTCGAGCATCCCATACGTAGGTATGCAAATAACTTCACTGGTCTAGTTGAGCGTACTCACACGGGTGGCCCCAACTGCACGATCACGTCAGCTTCACATGTTCATTCATTAAATGAGCAGGTCAAGTGGAACTTGAACTGCTTTATCGTGCTTTCACTGAAAGCTCATCTATTGGACATCAGTGACTCCGAAAACTAATCAGGCGGATCTTTCGTGACCTTTGGTGGTCACGAAAGCCGCGTTCAGATGGAGGTGAAATAAAAAAAAAACGTCTTGTGTGCAAGATTTAGCTGAACATCAACGATTCATAGGGTTTTTCAAAATTATTCCGCAGCACTTCACCACTGTGTCTTTTATACCCAAACAAACCCATATCAAGAACCAGTCAATAAATCAAAGCAAAAAGAAAAAAAACGATTTCCATAATAACGGTTAAAAATTATGTAAAGTTATCCCCAAATAGGCTGTTTTGTATCTGCGTGCATATTGCAGTGATAATCGCATGGCTGTCTCGAAAGATCGGTTTTACGCAGTCCACTTAAATGCACACAAAACTAAGCCTTCACTCAGCGACGCTTTTTTCCATTGCAACTAAACTCAGGGGTTCCAGAATGGCAGCATACTAGCTATAAAGCGTTTCCTCATTCATATTGAAGTTGAATAGAATTCACAATGTTTCCGTGCCGATGCAAGCATGTTTCTTATTATTATTCTAGCGCGGAAAAACGTTGCCGTTTATTATTCATGTGGTTCCCTCCACCAACATTATCGTGACACTAATTTTCATTCATATTTAGAACGAGAATCAACTTGTCTGTAAACAAAAACAGTCTCTTGAAATCGTTGTAGCGACGTACTCGCATTGCTGTTTAGCCGCTACCGTTCGGTTGTCTGTGTAAAATATTACGTGTTTACGCGGGGTATAACGGAACTCTATTGCCGACTTCGAAATGTTATACCCAATAGCATGCTGTCTCGAAAGAGCAGAAATAGTTTCTAACGCGACGATGGCTGGACAAATCATTTGGAAATGTGCCGCAGCACAGCGAACCAAAAACGATCTCGGTGTTGTTCGGCGTCTATACTTGCCTCCCTCGGGTTGGTCGGATGTGGCTTCATCGTGAGCAGGTCGTTGGGGTATTTAGCCGCGGCTAAAGACAATCTGGTCAAGGTGACGGCATTGCGTATTGTCGTTATCAAACAGTATTCTTAGTGTTTGATAAGATGACATTATCAACCCAAGGAGCGACAACAAGATGTGGTCGCAAGGTATTTTCCACGTCTTCTCCAGCAGGTATACCAAACCGGAACTGAAGTGAAAACCGAAAAAAAAACGTTATATCCGAAAAAAGATATCAATGTATTCTCACATGGTGCAGTACATGGCATATAAACTTCAAAATTTTGAAATGTAGCTTCATTAGTTGCGCAAAGAAACGCCCTTTTACTACTGATTATCTGATGGGAGGTATATCACTCACTGCTGGATCGCAATACAGAAATCTAGCTTAGTTCTGGCATAAAATGTATCCTATCACGATCACATGAAATCGAAGGCCTAGCCGAGTGCTAAATTTCTTTCGACGAAACTTTCGACATGCGCCCATCAAATAGAAGGAAACACTCTATATGAATAATGTGCAGCCATCCTCGAGTACGGTTGTGCTGCTTGGTATCCGGCAACAAAACCATGTGCGAAGGTACTGGAGTGCGTCCAGAAGCGAGCAGCTCGGTTTGTTTCGGGCAATTACGATTTTCACGAAAAGGTATTCGCATGCAGTGAAGGCACTCGGATGGCCCTTTGCATTCACAAAGCAGAAACATCTGCGGCTCTCACTGTTCTACAATATTTTTAACAGCACTCAAATAAATAAACAAGAATAGTTCGAAGATCCCACATACGTGTCAAGACGAATCTAACTTGTTCTGAAGAGACGACACTATACCTGCCGTAATAATATTTTCAAGCATGCTCTTCTTCCCCCTACCATACAATTCGTTACCAGAATGTATGTTCACTGCGCCACCTTCCTCTTTTTTCGCACTTCTGCAAGAAATCTGTTTCGATATTAAAACTGATCACCTGTGCAGTGTCAAACAAAATTGTTCATAGGCCTCTCTTGATCTCGCTTAGTTTTACATGTTACTTCTATTGTTTCATCTCTACAATAGTGCTCAAATTGGGTGCTGTAGATACTTGAATAAATGAATAACTAAATAAATAAATAAATAAATAAATAAATAAATAAATAAATAAATAAATAAATAATCTTTGAATCAACTGTAACTTCACCACAACGTTACGACTTTTTTTCCTTCCAGAACGAAGCTGTGAATTTCTATAACCGTCCTTCGTTAAGGTTGACAACCTTTCTATGGAGCTTTTCACCTTTACATTTCCTACACCTGTGAAACAACCATGTTACTTCATTCGTAAATGCTCATGATCTTGAGGTCATTTTTCGTAGCGGCAGCGCCGTTAGCGCTGCTTTCGACGCATTACGCCCCGTGAGAGGCAGGCGCGTTAGTAATACACTAGGGAGTGTCTGAAATCGGTGACCGTCATAAGGTTGCTTAGTGGTGGACGACCTACGTTGAATCGCTGAAATGAAAAAAGGCCTTCCTATTTGAGTTGTCGCTTTTGATCGCACCGGTATATAAAGTGAAGTACGTATGTGCGACAGAAAGTGGCATATTTCTTCCGAGGTGTACTTCCACATAGTGATTTTTTCTTTCGTATAACTGGAGAATAGCGGTCTGAAGAACAGCGCGCGTGTACTTTTTAAAACGAAGCTTTCATCGCGAATCCTTCAGGATTTCTCGAACCATCGCTGCTGGCTAGGTGCTGCTGCTGCTGCTGCTGTCTTATCGAATAGCTCATACTTCAAAAAAAAAAGAAAGAAAAAAATGAAGCACGTGCCCGCTTCTGGGATTGAACATTTGCCTTCGAGCACAGCCGGCCGCTTCTCCAACCGGTTAGTCTCCAATCGCGCATTTTGTTTTTTTCTTTCGCACGTATACTTCTCCCGGGCCAACGCCAACGACCTCTTTGAGATGATCTGCACGTCTGGACGATCACGATAATTTCCATACTATGGCACATATCTACAATGGGCGACTGGCTGAGATGCGGGTGGTTACATTTAAAATAAATAACAAGAAATCAAGAAATGCAACGAAGAGCTGTGTCACAATGCGTCGCACAGTTGGGCGAGAGCACACGTGCGCATGCCGCACAGATAGCTTCGCTTCCCATGTATTCCAAAATGTGCGTTAGAACTGCATAATAGTTCTTAGTTTTTCCGTGCAGCTCAGGATCTGAGTAGAGCTGTACAGAATAAATTGACGATGTTTTCCCACAATTGATATTAGGTTAGGCAAATACAGATAATTCGGTTCAAAGTAGTTCGATCTGTTAGTTTTCGCCTCCGAAGGTGAACCGGAACTGAACCGTTATCGCAGACCCGGAACTGCGAGTGAAATGAAAAAAAAAAAGAAGTTTAGGTTCGAAACTGTTCGCGAGTGCAGTTCTTAACTCAATAACCATGGTATTTTATACGAAGTGTATAGTTTAGTTTGAGGTAACACGGTAGTTCACTTGCGCAGAGAACGCGTTGTTCGCCTAATCCACCGTGGCTCAGGTCACGCATTGCTAGGTTCGAGAAACAAGTTTGCGTGATCTACGCCCGTTCGTGTCTCCTGGGACGAGCGTGCTCCTTTGTGCCAGAGTTATGAACGATGGAAGTCGGGGGGAAAGAGGGTTTTAATATGGGGGCGTCTCGGAGCAACAAATGAATGTCTTGGACAGAAGAAGGCACTCGAGCCTTCACCAGCCTCAGCGCTGTGTCTTCTAGAATACGGACGTGCTCATATCTCTACCACGGTCGCTGGATCCAGCGGCCGTGTCTCTACAGACGAGCACGGTTCGCTCAATTACCCGAGCGGCCACCCATCATATCGTAAAAGTTCGCTTTTAACAAATAAAAGTGCTCGTCTATATTAAACTAATGTGTTGGCTATGACAAAAAAATTTACGAACGGAAAGTGACCACAAGAAATAACCAATCTAAACAGAGTGACTATTGTAAGCACTAGTTGCCTTGGCGGTGCTGGTTCTAGACAGAGGCTCACTCTATCATGATGAGATCCCAATTATGCTTGGTAGCAGTTACACGTGAAAATATGCGTCCGTTTTATGGCGAACTCTCTTGGTTGCTGCCCTCTCGTTGGTAAAGTTGGCCATTTTTGCGGTATCGTTACCAATACCGACGCTTCCCAACATATTGTTGCAAGCGTGAAAGTCACGTGTTATTTCTGTATGAGCCATAAGCTGTAGTGGAACACAGATAAGGGGTGTGGAAGAAGAGGACGTTTTGCCAAGCGATCACGGAACCTAAGCTGGCGCTCAAGACCGTCGGTTACGTGGTGGAGGTGCTGGGTACACGACGTCGACGTACTACAGAGTCCCAAGCGCTTGAATTTCACCGGAGCCGCCGCCTTGCCGGTCTCTCGTCGACAACAGTCATCATGCCACAGCACGGAGGACCAGACCTAGCGCCAGTTGCAACCGCGCAAGGGTCAACGGCAGCTGCACCGACGCGACATTAGACAGTTTTAGTTTAGCGTTTTTACGCTCCGCTTAGCTGCTGAGCGGAGCGGAAGCACGAATGCGCATGCGCTCTCCGCTTAGCCGCAAGCGGGCTAGCGGAGCGAGAATCACGGTCCGCTTACAAGCTGCCTAAGCGGAGCGGGGAGCGTTGCTGCCGTCTTTCGCTAGCGAGGGTGGGCGATGCACGCGCCCTCTCTCGCGCGTGCATCGAAGCACCTTGCATCGAGGCACCAGTAGTGCGAGCGCGAATAACTTGTGTAGTACAGCTCCAACTGGTTCTTTAAGGAAATAAAGTGAACAGCACAGCTAACAAAAACGTCGCCTGCGCATTGGTGTCACAAAAGATTGGATTGGATTCGAAATGCAACCTGGCTGGCTATCACGTGTCGTTCACTAAGTCGACGCTTCATTTTCCAGTCTATAAAATGGACCGGTTACGCATTACAAGCACCCGTCTAGATACTTCATGAACACATAAGTTATATTCGTTTTACTTTGTAAAAGTCACAAAACGTTTTTTTTTTTTTGTTTCACTACGCTGAATTTGGCCAGAGGGCGCTGCAACTACGAAAGGTCCGCTCCGCTACGCTACACGCATAACTAAAACGTGAAAATCGCCCGCTGCTCCGCTGTGGCTTAGCGGGGCAACTCGCAGCGGAGCGGACCGTAAAGACGCTCAACTAAAACACTCTATTACATGAACCACGCTCGTTCGCGGGAAGAGCGGGAGAAGACGTGGACGAGTTGCTTATGCACTACAATCGGGTCAGCTGATATAAACTGGAACTCGGTCACCAAGCTTGACAACGACGTCCTATTTATGAGAGAAACTGCACTGATGTGGTTCGAGAATCACGAAGAGTCTTTAACAACATGGGAACGGTTTGTTGAGGAAATAGGAAAATGTTTTGGCGACTCTGATGCAAAAAAGAAACGTGCTGAGCGAACGCTTGCCCAAAGAGCTCAAAGTCTGGGAGAGACATGTACTACTTATATAGAAGAGGTGCTCAAGCTGTGCAAGGTCGTAAACCCGCGGATGTCTGAAGAAGACCGAGTTGGACATCTTTTGAAGGGTATCGCAGAAGACGTCTACAATTTCCTGGTATGTACAGAAGACCTCACCTCTGTCTCAGATGTCTTGCGTCACTGCCGCACATTTGAGACGTTGAGGACCCGTCGTATCGCACCCAAATTTGGACGACTGGCAAACGTGACCACTGTCGCCAGCGTCGATACAAGCCCGTCCACCGACCTTAATTGCCTCTACTATATATCCGGGAAATAGTACGCGAAGAACTGCGGCGGCACAATGAAATAATGTACAACACAGTTCAACCACCGGCTAGACGTACCCAGTATCTCACTCAGCGCCCGCAGCACCATGCGCTACTTTTTCACCCTCTGTGTGTGTCACGGACATCGATGTGGCTGGAACTACGTGGGCACATCCGGAGACGTGTCCGTCAGAACAGCGATATGGGCAACGCTTTCAACCCAACCGTGGTGCACAGTGGCGTATGGCTCCTGTTCAGCGTACTGACATGATGTACCCAGTTCGACGACCTCTGCCGACTGAGCGCTTTGAGCGACATTGTGTCGGTCACCCTCCTCCCTTGTGCTAAAACTGTGGTGTCGAGGGCCACATTGCCAGGTACTGTAACTCGGCCCCACCACGCCGCCAGCCGCCGTGGTACGACCGATCAACAATACCTGGCCAGCAACGCGTTGGCCGTGCGTACACCTATCCAAGCCGTATGACCAACGAGACCCCGGGAACACTGCGAAACCGTTCCCCTGCCTCCGATAGGAGCTTGACACCACCGCCTGCTCCTCGCGTACACCGGTCACCGTCTCCCTGGCGCCGCTACCCGTCGCCTTCGCTGGAAAAATAGTCAGCGCGGCCGTTGGAGGTGAGGCCGCTGGACAGTCTTAGATTTTCACAGAAATACCTCCACCACTTTGTTACGGGTTATTCTGTTAAGAGAGGGTTTATTGGGACACGACGTAACCAACGGTCTTGAGCGCCAGCCTAGGTTCCGTGATCGCTTGGCGAAACGTCCTCTTCTTCCACACCCCTTATCTGTGTCCCACTACAGCTTATGGCTCATACCCAAGTAACACATGACTTTCACGCTTGTGACAAATGAAAGGTAAAATGAAAGAAAAAATTGTCATCTACCTTAATGTAGCAGCAAACTACAAAGGAACCCCGTAGGGGTTTCGCAGAAGGAAAGCTTAGCAGTTGAGGAAAAATTCGTCCTGGTCCGGGAGGAAATAGTATCTGCATTAACGAAACCACAGCGACCAGGAAGGCATCATGCTATCATGCTGAGCTTGGACACAGCGATGGCAACCTTATTATACTTTAGAGTAATTAGACCCCTACGAACTCCAATGCGCACAAATGGAAACTCATGATCAGCTCTCTCTCTTTAGAGATATTCAGGGCCATCTGCAAGACCAATCTGCTTAACAACTTTTTCCATATCTGAGAAGAATCGAAAGAAGTTAGGGGCACCATATATTCAAGCAATTAAGTTCTAATGCTATCAAGTGAAGCAGTGAAGTTTACTGTGGTAGTCGATGCTTCAGGTAGTATATATATAGCATAGCAAGGTTGGCCGGTTGCCTACTCTCAAGGTTAATATTTCCACATGCCGAATCGTGATTGAGGTTTAATGGATGCTGTACGTTAGCCGCCACGACCATCGTGATTAAAACGTCGTCGCTTGCCAAAATATTAAACGAGTTGGCGTTTCAACATCCCTACGAACGCCTTTGTCACAAGGCTACGTGCTATTAAGTAAAACATACGGGTATTCAAGGAACAAGTTTTTTTTTTTTTTCTAGTCGAGCTCCAGCTAGGGCGACTAGAAAGACACGACCCACGCTGATGATGATATGTACAGATCGGGAAGATAAAGTTCAAAGCTTACGAATGATGATGATATGCACAGATGAGGAAGATTAATTTACATACCGTGTTCGAAGTGCTGTGTTAGCAGTGTGCACTGAAGGGACTAATTAAATTGAGAGAATAATTACAACTACTTAGTACCAACGGCAACAATTGTTGCCGCTGTAGTAACTACCTCATTACCGTGTTACATGTATTGTAGGCTAGGTGAACAACTAGTTTCAACAGCAACACAAGCGGCACTATAATGGATTCTGAGGCAAAATTTTGTTTTCATTTAAATAGGCATCAGAACTCGATGTTTAAGGGCGTTGGCGTACTAAATAGAATGGCTTCTAACCTTGACAAACATTTTAGCTACTGGAATGCTTTAAAACTACCATAAACCACTTCTTATAACATATAGGATAACAGAAGACGAGACGGAGATCTTCCTACTAGTTTGTGGTAACTTTTTTTTTTCAATGTTACTTTAACACAAGCACCTGTCACAACAAACTGAAAACAGCGTACACAGAGTCAAGCGCGTATGGCACCACAGCCCGTCAAAGGATACTCAGCGCGCAGGCTACCAGGTCGAAGGCGAAGATCACCATGCGAGCCTTGAACACGCCGTGGTTTCGGTATTGGTCCACCAGGCAGAACGTGAGTAGGGCGTTGATCAGCATGTAGCTCAGGCCTGACACGAAGAGCACCGAGGCTCCAACCACGTGCGGAATAAAGATGGGACTCAGCTGCGCATTCAAAGTTCGATTGGTTACCCACTGCGGTGTTCAAACCCGATAACTAAGAAACTATTCTCGCTCGCTGTGTGAGGACACGTGTTTCTGGCCAAATCGTCCAGGCCATCGACTACTTCCTTTCCAGGACTTCCGGATGACCGCCACTGAAAATAGCTGGACCGGCAGCTCGGCGACGGGCTAGTACCCACCTTTCACGTGTTGCGGCAGAGCTGCAGACAGGTGGCGAGTTCATTCACTACTATAATCCGGCTTTGACGCTAACGCACCGTCTCTACAGGCGTTAGTGCAGCCGACACTATCATGCTGCAGTGAGACCCAGGTATATCGAGCCGGCTCTAGCGACGGCGCGAATATAGAAAACAAAGGGCGCGTTCTTCGCCAATTCATTCAGGCTGAATGAATGAATGATATAACCCTTATCTATACATCACAAGCGCACACAGGTCAAGAGTATCATAGCAAATTGTCACAGAGCACAAAACAGCTAATCTAACTTCAAAAGGCATAGGCGCTCTGCATTAGCGATACAACCTTACCCTTTTTTTTTTTGCGTGATGTTTTGATGATGTGATGATTTGTCGTGATGTTCTTGACGTGCTAGTGAGTTTGATGTACACAATTTTTCTTTAGATATAGTTTATAGTGTACAAGAATTGGTCCTAGAATAAAATTCTGCGTAAAAGAAGCACGCTTATTGTCAATGTAACGAATCGACGAACGCTTCTCGAGAGCTATTCGCTTCATTACAAAAATCATACGAAAGAATTTCGGACACTGCCCTGCTACCATCTGTCAAACTTCCCAGCAATGCACTAGCTAAAGTCAACGGACAGAATTTAAAAAAAAATTGTATTTCAAGAAGCCGCCTGAATTTCAGCAACCTTCAGTTGCTGAAATTGCTGAAAGATACCATTAGTGAAGACAGGCGGCCATAGGCAAGGAACATTTACCAAAGGAAAGCGTTCTGAATTCGACCGCTCATTCGTAATTTTCCTTCTGCGTTATAGCACTGAGTTCATACTGACCAAAATTCTGCTATGACGTACGCAGCAAAGACGTTACAACTAAGTGCCGTAAGTGCGCGTGCTAATAAAAGGGTGCATCCTCTCGACGTTGCTAATTGAACGTTGGTGCTGAAATTCGGGTGGCCTTATGAAATTTTATTTCTTGAAAATGCTGTCCACTGAGTTACGTTGGAGCACTGTGGTGAAGTTCGGCAGGTAGCCGACGGGGCAATGGGCAAAATTCCTGGACATCCATGGACGCGCTTGAAGGCGTATGTTTGCTGCAATGACAATATTCAGGCAGAGTTTTTTTGTTTCATTGCGAATTCCGTAGAGAACTAAGCCGTTAATTAACACATCTGTAGCCTTAGTATAGGTGGCTATGTTCCGCCCATTCGGTGGCTATGTTCCGCCCATTCGCCATATGCGTGCTATCTCCAGTGGCACAAGCGCCCTGGAGATAACTTTGGGTTGCGTCAAGGTTTAGAGCTGGAGCCCTCTCTAGCTCCAATGATGGAGAGGGCTCCGCAGTGCTCCACCGCAGCTTCTAAACCTTGACACAGCCCAAAGCTCAAGAGCTATAATAACGGAGGCTAGGTGACGAGCGCGCCCACCAACTAACTAGGTTGCGCGAGGGCACGCGCCCTTTGCCTCGGCGTTTTTGTATCGGCGGTGAAGGTGCGACCACCAGCATATAGACCACCAGGAAAACGGGCGAAACAGCCAAAGAAATGCAACAGCAGTCCTGAATTTTCTGCATTATTTCTACTACGTCCGTTCACACTAAATTGAACTCTGCAAATGCTCAATTCTCATTTCGTGCAGTTCAATCGCAAGGTTCTCGCAACCTTTGTTCCTGAGTCGTTACAAAATTTTGGCAACAGCTACACGCAGCGCCCGTTGCGATCATCCTGTGCAAGCATCGCATGCGTTTATTATAGTTTAGCAACGTCGGCCAGGCCACGGTGCTCATTCATAGACCTTCCCTTTCGTAGGCTCATCGTCATATCGTGAGAATCGGCCTAAGTAATCCCGCATATTAGAAAAAAAAGCGTGCCCAAAAGATTTCCTAATCCTTCTGTCTTGCATCAGCCGATCGCAGACTAAACTCGCATATTACCTCATCTCATCACTTTATCCAAGCTTCTATTCCGCCTGCGGCTGCGCTTTATTTATCTTTTTGTTTTCTTTTGCTCGAGAATAATCAGTTAACAGCGACAAGCGGTGGTGTGATAAACGTATACCATCGGTTATCTTCCCAATCGTGACGTCACTCGGGAAGCTCCGTTTCTTCCTCTTATCTTCAAAAGGAATATCAGCTACTCAGACATCATTCCTAGAACACTTCCTGCTTCGTGAGCAATACACGTGCCAAATACAGGCATTGTGTAACTAACGTTCTCTGTTCACGTTCCGTGCAAGTAGGGCACGTGCGTCTTATCACTTTTCATCCTATGACTTTCACTCGCAACGCTATGTAAAGTATAAGGAGAGCGATTGTTCCTACCCAGGTGCCGTCCCTACGCAGATGACCGGTAGGGTTCATAGCAACAAGGAGCAGACCGAAGAAAATGCCGATGCCGGCCAGGAAGTTGAAGTAGTTAAGCAGCAGGATGTACCCGGGCATGTTCTTCGCCTTGGAGATGTCCATGACGGTGACGTAGCGCAGGGAAAACGTAACAATCGCTGCAGCAAAGAAACGGGCGGCGCGTTGGAAGAGAGTTTTCCAGCTTTCATCTGGAACAGACTGTATCAACTCATTCATCCGGGCCAACTTTGAGGCTGGGAATCACAATGCTTTGTGACTTATATCAATAGCTGGTATTTCTTACTCCAGATAGCACCGACGGCGTTTCGATTGCCAAAAGTTGTACTATGCTGCTACAAGCTTGATAGTCCCCAAGGAGGTTTAAAAACAATCTTCTGGAGTGGAAATGCTGCTTAGAAAGTGAAGCCAGGCAGTCGCCATCTTACTCAGGGCACGAAGGGACATCAGGGAATAATATAATATAGGAAACGCCTGCTTTTCGCCTCCTTCATAGTTTCAAGTGGCTAATTTCGCTGTAAAGATCCTATTAAATGTACACCTTTGTTTCACAGGCTTTAGGGGCATACCTGAATGCCATAGTACTTTTTTTTCAGAGTTTTTGATATAAACACTGAGCCAAATATTAATATTTTAGCTAGAAACAACGACCTTTTATTTTACAATTACCCTAGCGTTCAAATTCGCAAAGCAAAAACCCTTAAGGTGTGCGCGGACTGCAGGCTGCCCGGCACTCTTTCAGAGGTGAAGTCAGGGCAAGCGCTGGCTTCACCCCTGCTGGGAAACATTAGCGGGCGCCGCCACTCCAAAGGTTTTTTTTTTAAACCTCCTTGGTCGCTCCGCGTATGGCAATATTTGGTTCAGCAGAATTTTGGTGCTATTTTTCTTCCATTAAGTTCTTCAAATCATGAAAGCCTATGAACCTCCTAAATTTTCAGCTCAGGCGTATCATTTTCATCACAGTGCCATACATCAGTGCATCATGTCGATGACCCGCCTAGACCCTTTAACTTGTTAGTCCTTATATCCATTGTGTTATCTCCGTCGTTCTACCTTATAACTTAAGCTTTTCGACACTCGTTACAGACGCCACAGCGTGCATACATGCATAACACTCACAGCACGTGGCAACTGTTTGAAAACGTACCCGCAATAGCCGCCGTAGTCAGACCGAACCCGAACACTCCGCTCTGAGGAGGGTCACCTCCGGAATCGCTGCACGGGAGGGGTGCATCGTTCTTTATGCAGTGTTGCTGCGTTATCTGCATGAGCTTCACAACAGGCACACTTGAAATATTTCAGCCCGACAAATGTGACAAACCACAACGGTCTTAAATATAGGCGAAACATTAAGCCCCATAGCCTATATAGCTTTTAATCCGACGTACACCACATCCTCAACCAGCCAATATTGTGGGCGTTTATTACGCACATCTTCCTCATCTGTATGTTATCATCATCATCCTCGCACTTTTACCTATCCTCCTCTTCGCCTGTATATGTGTTAATCATCATCGCCTGTGTGCTGCGCTGGTTCGCTGACGAGCTCCCGGGCCTAATAAACGTCGTTCCAACCGAGACGTCACAAGTGGTGGAGGTGCTCTTCGGTCCTACGTCCTCTGGCCGTCCGGTCTGCCTCCTGGAGCTTCGTTCAGGTCGCCGCTTGCGCCCACCGTCAGCTAGCATGCCGCAGGACGTGCAGCCTGGCGCCCCTATTGCCTCCATTCCGACATCGCAAGTGCCTCCTTCCTTTATCATCAACAGCGCCCACCGTGACCCCCATCTCTTCGCTGGTCTTCGCGGAGAGGATGTCGAAGACTGGCTGGACGATTATGAGCGAGTCAGTTCCGCCAATCACTGGGATGATGTTAATAAACTACGCCATGTCTCCTTCTATCTGTCTGGCGTGGCGAAGACGTGGTTCTTTAACCACGAGCCCGAATTGACCGACTGGACTCTCTTCAAGCACCAGCTTCGTGAAGTGTTCGGCACACCGGCTGTTCGGTCCACTCTAGCCAAGAAAAGCCTCGATGCTCGCAAACAACACCTGGGTGAGTCGTACACCTCCTACATCGAGGACGTCCTTGCACTCTGTCGACGTGTGAATTCTTCAATGTCGGAGTCGGACAGGGTACGCCACATTCTCAAAGGCATTGGAACTCCTGCCTTCAATGCACTCGCCACTAAGAATCCGGCTACCGTCGCTGACGTCGTAATCACTTGTCAGCGCCTCGATGAGCTCGAGTCTGTCCGCCTACAGCCCGACATTGACGATGCCCATTCTACGGGGGACCATGACCTACGTACACTGATACGCACGCTCATACGCGAAGAGTTACAATCGATGGGGTTAACCTCACCTTCGACGTATCCCAGCCAACCTTTTGGTGCGTCATTGCGTGACGTTATCAGGGAAGAACTGGCGTCTTTGACCTGCGCTGCGCCAGCACAAGCTCCTGTCCCTCAAGCATTACCAACTACCGCACGACCGACATACGCGCAAGTTGCTGCCAAGCCTGTCGGCCACGTCACTTCTCCGTTGCCGCTACCAACTTACGCGTCGGCTGCTACTGCGCCCACGGTTCACTTCCCGTCATCACCGCCAGAGCCTCCATCGGCCCATCTGACCTCCCTGTCACACGGTACACCGAACACCTCTTACTACCCCCCTTGGCGTCCGTCTCGTCCTACGTGCTATTATTGTGGCTATCGCGGCCACATATCACGCTTTTGCCGCAAGCGCCAGCACGACGAGCGTCGGGGCTACGATATGTGTGAGCGCGATTTTTACAGTGGGGCCTCTTACCAAGGGCGGCGTTACTCTTCCCCTTCGCAGCGCTCTCCATCTCCGCCTGCATCACCTGATGCACGAGGCGCTTACCGTTCGGCCAGACGCCGTTCTCCATCACCCTACCGCCGCTCATCGTCACCACTTAGGCCTGCCTCCCTTACCTCTACCGTTCGCGCGGAAAACTAAGCGATGCAGTTTCCGGAGGAAAAACTGCATACACACACAAGACTGAAATTCCTCCAGCGCGCCCATCCAATATGATTCGTGTGTACGTTGAAGGGGTGCCCGTGGATGCTTTAGTGGATACTGGTGCGGCTTTGTCGGTTATGAATGTTCATTTGTGTTCCCGTCTGAAGAAAGTTATGACGCCTTACGATGGTCCCACGCTGGTTGCAGCCGAAGGGCTATACCCGTGCTATACCCGTGCTCTCACCAGCTGATTTTGGGATGGGATTTTCTATCTTCTGCCTCTGCTGCTATTTGTTGTGGGCAGCATGTGATACACCTTACCGACACCGAACACTTGCTTGGTGAAGAAACCCACACGCCACTTCACCTGACCGCTGCGGAAGATACGGAACTACTCCCAGGACAAATCCAACTAGTTACTCTCCTATCCGACAACATTGACCATGGTGACGTCTTGGTGTTAAATTCCCTTCTTCACGTTGCCTTACTAAAGGCATAACATTTACATCAGGAGTTGTTCGATTCCACAATGGATCTGCACTGGTCACTGCCACGAACGCAACTCCAGAAAAAATCCTCCTTCCGCAAGGCACAACCGTTGCATCCGTCGCCGATCTGGAGCCTGTCTGCGTCTTGCCACTTACACCAGTCTCTTCTGGGGACCCATCTTCTGGTGATTCTTCTTCGGCCGCCGCCCTTACAGCAGTCATCAGCACTGACTTGAAACCCGCGCAGACGCAACAGCTGCTGGCTTTGTTGAAAAAGCACGCCAATTCTTTCGACGTGTATTCGTCAACGTTGGGCCAAACAACCGTTGCAGAGCACCGCATTCTGACAGACAAAACATCTATCGTACGGTGCCGCCCATACCGTGTGTCTCTAGCCGAGCGGAAAATCATCGAAGACAACGCCGCAGACATGCTGGAACGCAAGGTAATTCGCCCCTCGGCTAGTTCTTGGTCGTCTCCTGTTGTCTTGGTCCGCAAGAAAGATGGCTCCGTGCGCTTTTGCGTCGATTACCGGGCGCTCAACAAGATAACTCGAAAAGACGTCTACCCTATGCCGCGCATTGATGACGCCCTTGATTCCCTCCAAGGTGCGGAATACTTTTCCAGCCTGGATCTGCGTTCCGGCTATTGGCAAATCCCCATGCACGAAGACGATAAAGAAAAAACGGCGTTCGCAACCCCCGATGGACTGTACGAGTTCAACGTAATGCCTTTCGGGCTCTGCAACGCGCCTGCGACTTTTGAGCGCATGATTGACACCGTGTTGCGTGGCCTGAAGTGGAAGACCTGCATGTGTTATCTGGACGACATTGTCATTTTTTCATCCACATTTAATCAGCACCTACAACGCTTGGATGAAGTTTTGACGTGCCTCGCCCGCGCTGGTCTTCAGCTGAACACCAAGAAATGCCGTTTCGCCAGCAAAGCCATTAAGATCCTGGGTCATGTCGTGAGCAGGGATGGCATTCAGCCGGACCCTGATAAGACTGCTGCAGTTCTTCGCTTTCCTCGTCCTGACAGACCCAAAGACTTGCGCAGTTTCCTTGGCCTCGCCTCTTATTTCCGTCGCTTTATCCAGAACTTTGCCTCCATCGCAGCTCCATTACACAAGCTACTAGCTTCCGGTGTACCCTTTCTGTGGTCCCAGGAATGCGAATTGGCATTTGCACGCTTGAAGGACGCCCTCACCTCTGCACCTGTGCTTTGCCATTTTGATGAGGCCGCACCGACTCTCCTACACACAGACGCTAGCGGCCGCGGTATAGGTGCTGTTCTTCTGCAACGCGACAACTCTTCGCGAGAGAGAGTCATTGCATACGCCAGCCGTGTACTCAGCGCTTCCGAAAAGAACTATACGATCACTGAGCAAGAGTGCCTGGCTATTGTTTGGTCGATACAGAAGTTTCGCCCTTATCTCCACGGCCGCCATTTCACCATCGTTACGGACCACCACGCTTTATGCTGGCTTTCCACGCTCAAGAACTTGTCTGGACGCCTGGGTCGCTGGATTTTACGCCTCCAAGAGTATGATTTCGAAATCATATACAAGTCCGGGAAAAAACACCACGACGCCGACGCTCTTTCTCGCTGCCCGCTTCCTACGGCCCCGCTCGACGCCTCTGCAATCGCTTCGCACGTCACCAGTTCGACCGACACTGCTACGGTTTCCTCCCTGGCCTCTATGTACGAACTGCCTTTCGACGATGATCAGCCACTCGCCTCTCGTCAGCTGGCTGTCCCGTACTGTCAACGCTTCATTGATCACCTCTCTGGGGCTTCTCGTCCACCTAACGCGCGCCTCCGTCGCCAGCTCGCGCACTTTAAGCTGGACGATGGCGTGCTGTATCGCCGTATTTACCATCCTGACGGGCAACGCTGGGTGCCAGTTCTACCACGCTCTCTCCGACTTCGTGTCCTCAACGCCTTTCACGATGATTTGACAGCTGGCCACCTTGGGTTCCATAAAACCTATGACCGCATTCGAAGTCGTTTCTATTGGCCTGGCCTTTCTGCTAGCGTCGCCAGATACGTCGGTTCCTGCTCTCCCTGCCAGCGTCGCAAGCTCCCAACATCTGCTCCTGTCGGCCAATTACAGCCGCTTCCGTGCCCTGCAGCCCCGTTCGAGGTTGTTGGGATCGACCTTTACGGGCCCCTTCCGGTCACTACTGCTGGCAATCGATGGATAGTGACTGCCGTCGACCATCTGACGCGCTACGCTGAGACAGCTTCTGTGCTTACTGGCTCTGCTTCGGAAGTTGCTCACTTCGTTCTTGAAGCCATTATTCTACGCCATGGTGCTCCTCGTGTACTGCTCAGTGACCGTGGAAAGGCGTTCCTTTCCCAACTGCTAAACGAAGTTCTTCAAGCCTCCGGCACAGCCCACAAGACAGCTTCTAGCTATCACCCCCAGACTAACGGCCTGACCGAGCGGTTTCATCGCACCCTTGCCGACATGATCGCCGCTTATATTCAACCAGACCACAAAAACTGGGATGTTCTTTTACCATTCGTCACTTTCGCCTATAACACGGCCGTGCAGCGCACAACTGGCTACTCGCCATTTTACCTCGTTTATGGACGCTCCCCTACTTTCTTTCTGGACGTTTCATTCTTCAACTCCAAGGCTAATACATCTCTATCATCGTGCGAAGAGTACATTTCCCGACTCGACCACTGTCGCCAGCTTGCTCGCCTGAACACAGAGGCCAGACGACAAGACCGGAAAAATATTTACGACGAATGCCATTGCGTTGTATCTTTTCGACCTGGTGACGAGGTCCTGCTCCTGACTCCTGTTCGCACCCCTGGTTTATGCGAAAAATTCCAGCCACGGTTTATCGGGCCGTACATAGTCCTTGGACAGACTTCGCCTGTCAACTATCGCGTTACTCCTCTTGACGCCCCCACAGACCGCCGTTGCCGCAATACCGAGGTTGTCCACGTCTCCCGCATGAAGCCCTTCACGCGGCGTGCCTCGACACCTTGACGGCCGGCCAGGATGGCCGCTTTCACGTCGGGGGGAAATTAGTGTGGGCGTTTATTACGCACATCTTCCTCATCTGTATGTTATCATCATCATCCTCGCACTTTTACCTATCCTCCTCTTCGCCTGTATATGTGTTCATCATCATCGCCTGTGTGCTGCGCTGGTTCGCTGACGAGCTCCCGGGCCTAATAAACGTCGTTCCAACCGAGACGTCACAATATTTACGACAGTACAGTCGTAAACACATGCTTTCTTGCACTACTTACTGCAGAAAAATCTAACAAAGAGCCAAAGCACGAAAACATATCCTGGCTAAATTTTGGGCCAGTTGGTTCTAAGCGATGATATAATCTCGACCGGGTGAGGTGGGTCGTCACCGCAGGAATCAGGAGACGGCGATGAAGGCGGGCATCGTGATGATGGAAAATAGAAAAGATTGTATTCACTTCATTGGTACATGGTTTTGACTCTATCCGAGTCTCGAGCGGTTCTGATTAACACGGGGGCCAGGACGGCCTTAAATAACCCCTCGTGGTCTTGTGGCAGCCGATGGCTCCTTCGGGGAACTTGTGGAAGTGTCAGTCCTCTGTCGGGTGGTCAAGTTGACGACCTCCTCTCCCTCGGGTCCTCTTTCTTGGTAGCTCGCCTTTTCCGTCTGCTCAGGTCGTACAGGTGTGACGCTTGCCGGGGGATAAAGGGGATTATCTCGTCATGGGAAAGGCGCTCGGGCATGTTTCCCACATTTGAGAGGTGCAGTTTCCAGGAAGATCACAACCGCCTCTTGGGGATGTAGATAATTGCCCCGACACGGGAACGTGCGCGGGTTTGATTTCCCCCATTGACCTGTCGAATTCCTTGCCGATCATAACACCGAGCCGCGAAGCATAATTATGGTTAAGGACGGTTGAAGTTTCTCAGTTCTTCACGTATTTGTCTTTAGTCCTGCGGCACAGCGCAGCGTTCCACTGTATTTTAAAAGACGCCAGTAATTATTAAAAAATATGTTTTCGCACAACGTGTCATGGAAAAATAAAAAAAGCAAGCACCGCACAGAAGTATAATTCTAGTTAGATGTTGTCCTGGACCGAAATAATGTAACAGCTTTATTCCGACGCTATTTCTTTTCACGCTTTGTCAGTCTCCGAGTCGCACTCCACCCACGTGCCAGGATCGGCGTTTATCGCGATAGAGAAGGGCTTTTTAGCTTGCTTTGGGGAAGTGGTTGAGGGGAACGGAATAAACTGGGCCACTGAAACTTGACCGCAATCACAGGGCTGGAGTCGGTGTATGAGGCCACTCTTCCTGGCGAACGCCAAGAGGGAGTCGTGCACGGGTCGTCGATTGTGGGCCACTGGTCGGATCCCGCTTTCGTAGTCCATGATCGTGGCTGCCTCGACATGTTTGGCTCGCAGTGCTTCGTGTGCAGGACAGTCCCAAATTAGGTGTCGGGCCGTCGGGCGGCACAGGATTGGGCAGTCTTAAAATTTTTGAGTATTTGACTCGTCGTCAGTTGGGCTGTTCTTCTTCATCTGAGGACGCGGTGGCCTGTGAGTCGATTGTCGTTGCCATTTGTAGCTGTTGTTTCTTTCTTTTCTTACTGGTGAAGCACATCCATCGTTCGATCATGTCTGGTGTAAAGGCGAAGCGCGAGCGGAGACGGTGGAGCAAGACCTGCCCATCTCTTAGAAGCCCCTTTGGTAACGGGTGTTCATTGCTCACATTTATCGCTGCGTGTTGTTTGCGAGTGTCGCTTATGGCCTTGCGCGGGTCGTACGATGGATAATAAAAAAAGGAATGGAATCGATCGAAACTAGCCCTTACTTTATACTGGCCCAGATTAGATTCCCTCGACAGAGGAGGACGTATTTCTGTCGCAAAGTAGTTTTGTAACAAACAGGTGCAAAAAAGTTCATTTAAAGAGGATAAGTAGGGATGAAAAGTAAGTTTGTTGTGCACCGGTGACTGGAAAAATACCGACAAGTTCATACCACTCTGCGCATGATTTACGTGCGAGCCCTTAATCGCAAGCGATGCGGTTTATCATTACCAGTGGCGTCGCTGCGTCCATATTTGTAATACCTGATAATTTTAAGGAACTAGCCAAAGCAATGCTGTAGGGTATATTTTTAATACTTCTTAGAACAATTATAGGGCCGGTTCTTTAATATTAGGTATTGTTCGACCAGTGGGCGTTCGAAAAAGAAAGCTTTAAAAGATGGCCGTCCGAGTTCTTTCAAGCAGCAGTATATGGCCATGGATTCTCTCCTTATTTTAGAGTGATAATGCAGTCATGCGAGCCTCTGAACTGACAGAGTGTTTCCACGTACACTAGATGTGAAACATTTGATGTGCACTCTTATATATGAACCAGTGTTCCTAGTTCACGCTTGGAGAACAAATTTGTGGATACAATAAATCTCACCCAAAAATTCACAAATTTCGAGCTGGTTGTAACGCTTGCTTTGGTGCTTCTCATTATGATAAACTTGCTTCTCCACAAGAAAAGAAAAACATTAATTGTCAAGAAAGGGGTCAAACAAAACGACACAATCTCTCCAATGTTATTCACTACGTGCTATAGAAGAAGTATTCAGGCTATTATGCCCTCCTCGCCCACCTTCCACTGGGAAGTGGCGTTTGCTCTCCGCAAACGCGACTGGAGCACGGCGTGAAAGCACGCGTCCCTCGCCCTCGCACGGTTTCACTCGCACATACAGCATACGGCCAATGAGAGTTTTTATTTTATTGCGATAGCAATTATATGGACACTTCTACCGGATTTCTGCCGTCGCCGTCGCCGTCGCCGTGAGGTTCCCTACAGATAAAATCTTCGCCGCGCGCCGTATGCCCGAGCGGAAGCGTGCGGGGACGCGCGCTATCACGGAGAGCGAACGCACTCAATCACCCACGCGCAAGCAAGCAAGCGGGAAGCCAGCGCCGGAGGGAGCGTGGGGGGGGGGGGGGGGGGGGCGCACTTGTACGCTGCCAACAACCGCGCTCGTCCGCACCGTCTCTTATCTCCACACGGCTCTGACCTTTATGCGCCGTGCATTCGCCGCTCAGTTTCCGTTAAAGCGATAGACCGCACGTACCTTCGCCCGCTGCTGCGGCGTATCTATGCGCTTGCTGCCAGCGTTTTGACAGTCGTTGTCTGCAGTCATTCAGTGTGATCTATTCATGTTTGTTTGTGCGCGCTCACACCACGCTTGTTCAATCAGTTAGTAATAGTCGGGCCACATTTTCCAACGCACGCTACACATGCAATGCTGCCCGGGTCGGCAGTGCAGCGCTACAGGCGTGTCCCTTCGCACGCGCTGCACACGGGAAGCGCTTCTCATCAACACCACCGTTTCACACGCGCCTCCTCGTGGTCATCGAGTCTCTCTTCATGTCGGTCTACTTACGCCGCAGCACACCTGCTTACTTAATCAGCTCATGTTTACTACAATTCATATTGCTACCAAAGCCGCTCACCTTACTTCGTATGACATTGCTGTGTTGCTATCGCATTCATTGCTTCGCCCTTAGGGCGAAACTGTGACATTTTTTTTTATTGCGATAGCAATTATATGGACACTTCAACCGGATTTCTGCCGTCGCCGTCGTCGTCGCCGTCGCCGTGAGGTTCCGTATAGATTCCAAGGGCGATAAAATCGTCGCCGCGTGCCGTATGCGCGAGTGACAGCGCGCGGGGGACGCACGCTATCCCGGAGAGCCAACGCACGGCGGAAAGCAAACGCGATTGTCGCGCGAAAGGCCGTGGGGGTATGGGGGGGAGGGAGGCGGGGCGACGCTGTGCTACGGCGCCAAATGCTTATCTTGCAACAAAGCGCAAGGGGAACTGGCAACGCAATCTCCCCCGAGAAAGCAAAAAAAGCGGGGAGGCAGCGCGAGAGGGAGGGGAGCAGCTTCTACTCTGCCAACAAAAACGCTTGCACTGGCTGTGGTGGCCGTCGCCAGCACCGTCTCTTATCTCCACACGGCTCTAGTATGCGCTGTGCATTCGCCGCTCAGTTTCCGTTGAAGCGATAGACCGCACGCTTCTTCGCCCGCTGCAGCTGCTGCGCCAGCGTTTTGACAGTCGTTGTCCGCGGTCATTCATTGTGATCTATTCATGTTTGCTTGTGCGCGATGACACCACGCTTGTCAATTCAGTTATAAAGCGAATGCGTCCAAGTTTATGCAGCCGATAAAACTACTATCCCTACTCCGAATAGCTCTACCAATTTGCTATCGCAATTGATGCTTCGCCTTTCGGGCGAAACTGCGACATTTCTTTTTTATTTACAGTGAAGTTGTTAAGGGCTCATGCACTCTTTAATGATCGCGTCCGGATGTAGAAAAAAATGTCGCAGTTTCACCCGAAAGGCGAAGCATCAATTGCGATAGCAAATTAGTAGAGAGCTATACGGAGTAAGGATAGTAGTTTTATCAGCTGCATGTCCAAGCTGTATCAGCTTGGACATGCAGCAGCTCCAGCAACGCGCCGAACTGTTGTCGACGCCGCCGGCGTTTTGCCCGCGTTCGCACCGAACGCGCGTGGCATTGGTGACTGTGCCGGTGCCTCTGGGGGCGGCTCGGAGGTTTTCGACGAGATTAGAACGGGAAACTCGTCGAGCAGAGTCGGAAGTCTTTACCACCTTCTCGCCTCGCAACACTTTTATAGAAATAGGCATTTGGTGCTGCAGCTAAACCGCGCCTCCCATCCCTCCCTCCCTTCGATTTCCCGTGCCTTGAGTGCCGCTTTGCTCTCTCTCTCTCTCTCTCTCTATATATATATATATATATATATATATATATATACGGTGATTGTAAAGCAAGAAAAAGACGCTTAATTCTGCAGCCCTTCATGGAGCACGGCGCAGAACGCGCGTTTGCTCTCCGTCGTGCGTTCGCTCCTCATGAAAGCACGCGTCCCTCGCGCGCTTTCCCTCGCACATACAGCATACGGCGCGCGGCGACGATTTCATCGCCGTTGGACGTCATACGGAACCTCACGGCGACGACGACGCAGAAATCCGCTTGGAGTGTCCATATAATTGCTATCGCAATAAAAACTCTCATTGGCCGTATGCTGTGTGTGCGACTGAAAGCGCGCGAGGGCGAGCAACGCGCGCTGTCATGGCGAGCGAACGCACGGCGCAGAGCAGACGCGAGTTCCCAATGGAAGGGGAGCAGTGGGCGATGAGGGCATCGAGGAATCCTAGACTGTGCGTGTGCGCGCCCGCTTTCCCACGGCGGCGCATGCGCGCAGCCCTGCCGGCCTCTGCCGCCTGTGCCGCGGACTCTCTGGGCTCTCGCCCGCCTCGCCCGTGTCGACAACGGCGTTTAGCCGTTCCGTCACGTAGACATCGCGCTAGCGCTATTATCAGTTGCCCTTACAACTCGCCATGGCCCGGCCGCGTGCCGTTTGTTCGGAGGAAAAACGCAACGAGCGAAGGGGATCTGGTGACTCAATCTCCCACGCGAAAGGGGGACAGCGGGAAGGCAGCGTTGGAGGGAGAGGTTGCGGCTTCTGCTCTGCGAGTAACTTGTACTTTGCGCGGCGCCGGGCGGTCGCGCGCACCGTAACTTGAAAGCGATCTGCAGCACGGCTCCTACCTTTGTACGCGCTGTGCTTTCGCCGCTCAGTTTCCGTTGAAGCGATAAACCACATGATCCTTCGCCCGCTGCTGCTTGCACGCTTGCTCGCGGCAGCATTTTGACAGCCGGTTGTGTGCGGTCACACAAACAACGAGCAGAACTATTGTCGACGGCGGCGGCGTTTTGCCCGCGTTCGCACCGAACGCGCGCGGCATTGGTGACGTGCTTATAAAGAACGTGCCAACCTTTGCCGCATACCCTATGGCGTTGTACCGTAGCGCCATAAGGCCATGGTAGCTGTGGTCACTAAATAAATGAAAACCACCGGATCATATATATTTCTCATTCTTTAACACTTTAAACAACCAATTACACCATCACATCTTAACATTCACAATAGTAAATACATAATTCGCTAGTCTTCCATCTCCACCGCAGTGGAAGGGCTGACAGTTTTTTCTACATCCGGACGCGACCATCGAAGAGTGAGCCCTTAACAGCTTCTCTGTAAAAAATGAAGCTGGGAGTCCATGTAATGTGTAGGGCAGATATCCGGTGTAACAACGGATTTACTGAATGGGCGCCAAGAAAAAGGGAGCGAAGTCCAGGACGGCAGAAAATTAGGTGGGTTGATTTAAATAGAAAATTTGCAGGCGCAACTTCAAATCAGCTAGCGCAATACAGGGTAATTGAGGTCGCTGGGAGAGGCCTTTGTCCTGCAGTGGACATAAAAATAGGAAGATGATGATCATGAAGACGACGATGACGACGATGATAAAGCAATGTTAAAAGGTGTAGATAGCGCTAAATATTTAGCACACAGCTTTTCTAAACGGCTTAAGACACAACGACCGCTTGCACGAAGCCACCGTATGCAAGCAGAGGTCTTTTTCTATCGCGCTCGGCGCCATTCGATTCTTCGATACGAACGGATCAAGTCGACGCCCATCGCAACCGGCGCGCATACATTAAGTGAATTCCGGCATCCCGCTTCCTCCGAATCAAGAATTGCGCAGCCACGCACAAGGCAAAGGCGGTGGGCCCACGTATGCGCACTGGCTTCTTCGAGAAATTGTAACATCAAAATTCCGTCTCAGCGGTGAAGCGCGGCTCGAATAAAGAACAGCGACGCTTGCAAATGGGGATGAGTGCCTCGTACGGAGCACGTGCATTTGCCACGGCTGCACCGCGCAGTCTCGAACGCGTGACGCAATTAATGGGATCCCCGGCCTTGGAGAAAGCCCCCTTCCCCCCTGCTCAACTCGGGGCGTGCTCTTACTCCTCCTGTAGGGGGCGTGCATGCATGCCTTTTGCTGACGCAACACTGGCCTTGCAAGGATGAACATTTGCGAGCTCCGGCATTCGTGGCTATAATGCCGTTGCCTGCCCAACCCCCATCCCGAGCTCTCTTGCTTAAATACGTGCAGTATAACGGAAGGTGTGTGGCTTCACGCTAGCAGATCAGGGGCCCGCATTTCCTTCACCTTCTTAAGGGTTAATTAGCATTGGCCAACCACTTTCACTAATGAGTTATGGATCACAACGAGGCAACTCCTGTTATTAGGAACCGTTTCAGCGTACACAGTTGCCCTTTGTGATAGAGGCCTAGTGCTCGTTTATGCAAGATTGGCGGTAATTGGGAACGCTTAGTAACCGACTGTAGCAGTTACAGGATGGAGAATAAATACATTCTAAATGCTGTTTTTCCTCTCACAATAGAGCGCCTTTAATAAATGCCTTTTCGAATACTGATGTGGCTACAAAACAAATGTCACTAAATATGATTTCGGTTCCTTGAAACCATTTTGAGCAATGAAAATCGGGCAATTTACAACTGTATGGGGGGAGAGGAATGGGGAAAGGGTAGGGGGAGTAAGGATGGTGACCTTTCGTTGAAACGGCATACGCAGCTGCAGCATCTTCATTTTCTTTTGTGCATGAATGTTGAGACGATGCTGTCATTTTTGTCTTGAGCCGGCGCAAGATATTACTCGTCGCATATGTGTCAGTGAAACATGTGTAAATGATAGCAGCAGGAGTTCACAGCGACTTACAAGGAAGACTAATTCCATACGCAAAGCCGCAATATTCACGCATGCATTCATACCCACAGTCCTAATCACTAGTCATATGACAAACTTTACTGAGCATAATTGAAATAAACGTGTGCCTGTGTCATACATATGTGAGAAGACGCGGAAACAGTAACGTTAATAGCATTCCCGCATGTTGAAACTTCCCAAAATGACCTTGAAATTCCCAAGAATAACCCTGAAATCCTCTAGGCCATTTAGGCACCGTTATTGTTTCCTCACGGGCAGTGCAGTAAATCTGTCGGTGTCTGCTAGAGGGCGTAGCTAACTTCTCCCTTCTAGAGTTACTGTATGTGCTCCCCACGGGAGCACAGTCGCGCATATATAGGTGGCCATCTTGCCCGCCGACGCATTCGTGTCAAGCAGAAAAGCCACTCCTCTTGAATGCAGGATACGGCGTGGCTCAGCTGCCGAGTGTGCTTGCTCCTTCCTTCCGCGAAGGCCAGGTGGCGAGGCGGGCGGCAGTGCAGGCCATAGAAACTCTATGGTGCAAGCGCAGCCGTGAAGTTGGCTTTCCCTCAAAAGGATGCTTTTTGTGCATATGACCACATTTCGCGAATAGGGGCGCGAGCGGCGCGTTCAATCAGATGCCCAACTTGGCTCCCCAAGGGAAGCATATACAGGAAGCATATAGCACTCCCTTCCAGTGCCTCATCGGAGGATTCAGCATTCCGTCGTTAGATGTATATCGTAGTTCCACAGACCGTGGTCACCAGCAAACCACAACTTTTTTTTTTGCCCGTCAATAAGTGTTTGGACTCTTCACTCAGGCTGGCTGATCTCATCTTTTGTAGAAATTAACCCATATGCAATTCCTTTAGGTGCTGCATTAGGTTGAAATAGACTTCACATGAATTACTTTCTCACCCCAATACACCTTTATTTTACAGCATAACATCCAGACCTACTGTCAACAAAAGCTGACTACTTGCAGATACAGAAAAAGGCACGTAAAATTGTGAGACTCAACATGGCGGAACAGATCGCGTAACTTAACATTTGTGGCAACATAAATTAATAGTTTAATAAATTTTAGCAGCATAAATAATTAAATTGGTAGTTCGTGTACACTGGAATGATATATTGGGGGGGAAAGCATTTACGCCACTGCACCATTTTAGCTAGGCGGGGAAGAAGTCAGGCCATTTTTTGTTGTTCTTTCCTGCTACCAGCGAAATGCCCGGTTGCGAAATGGTCGTTAAAAGTACATTGTTCATGAGCATGGGGCACGTTCAAAGGCTGTACTTTCCTTGGTATTGCATCCAAGTTATTCTCCGCCCGCGCAACAACGGTCAGCTGTAAAACGAATTGAAATAGCGCAAGATTGGCCGCGTGTATCTGAGGTTCTTTTATTGCTTTATTGGCTTCGTCATCGCTTACTTTACCGCCATTCAAGGTGCAGTCCATGCGCATGATTTCGTTGTCGTCGCTCTACCACTACTTTCACGAAGCGCTCGATTCACGGTTGCGTCACGCCGAATCCCAGAGAGGCAACGAGGGCTGCTATAGAGGGTGGTCTTCCAGGAAAAGCCATAACATGGCTGGTCTTTGTGAAGGAACGTCATTAGTTCGTAGATATATAGGCTCGTAAATCTCTGCCGGAACTCCCTGCGATGGACAGTAGTAGACTTCGACGAGAGGATCTGCTGAAACGCTTCTATAGCGGCACAAAATAACACGAGCATGAATGCGCATCGTACAGATAAGGTAAACCTTCCCAACTTGATTTTTTCCCCCTCAAAGCAAGCTATTTCGCACAATAAGGGTTTGACATGTTACGGGACATTGAAAGGCTTGCGATCCGATTGCTTTAAATTCAGGCCGGTATTCTCGAATCTATTTGTAGCTGCAGCGGCTCGGAAGAACGGCATCTGGTTACTCGTCATGTCCAACATATATAAGCAGTGATGATTACCCAGAGGCTTTCGAAAACACAGCATCGTAGATTGGGCTCCTGTTCTTCTGTGACAGTGCTATAGGGGGCACGAAATATTGTCAGACGTCATTAGACGGTTTTCGATAAATAATTAAATCGTGTATTGTGTAGATAAGACCGCCCGACAGGCCTATTTTTGTTTTGAAATGCGGCTACTAGTGCGCTGGAAGTTTAAACGAAATTTTCTTTCCTGCAAAATGGCGCCGGCAATATGATGTGAACGCACTTGTGCTGCACATGGAATCTGCAGTTGTCCAACAAGTCTATTTCTTTCCAGCTGGCAAGCGTTGGAACGATGCTCTGATATTGAATCGCGCTGCTCATAGCATGTTTGGCAGGACGACGCCTGCAACTGCCAAGCTGTGTAGCAATTGCTACATTTGGGTGGATGTCTCAGTTTCCCTTTAATTACTTATATCCACCTAGCGGATTTCCGCTGAACTATTACGTCATACACTTGCCTTTTCTTCGAGTTGTCGATAAATTTGACTTCGCCCTGCCATCTGCTCGCCGCCTGGTTAGCTCAGATGGCAGAGTGGCTGCCCCGGAAAGGCGGTGGTCCCGGGTTCGAGTCCCGGACCAGGACGAATTTTTCTTCAACTGCGAGGCTTCAACCGGGTTCGAGGAAACCGGTTGGGTTTCCATTGTAGCAATTGCTACTTTTGGGTGGATGTCTCAGTTTCCCTTTAATTACTTATCTCCACCTAGCGGATTTCCGCTCTACTATTACGTCATACAACTGCCAAGCTCGCATGTCACATGGCGTTATCTTGGAAAGTCAGCAGCACGTATCCTCGATGCGTGACGCTTGAAACGCTTAACGTTTTCATCTCTCTCACTTTCTATTTCTATTTGCTCTAAATCACTAGCCGTGTAAATAAGCGGAACTGTCAGCCACTCTACGCGGCGAATCTAACCTTTCGTGAAAGCCCAGAGCTACCTAAGAGTCGTTTTACTTCGATACAACAGCGACATTTGTCCGTTCATTCTAGTCTAAAATAGACAGCATACACCCTAAGGCCTCATTCACACAGCCGTCAAACGCTCCGTCACGTCACCATCACGGCATCCGTTATCGTCAGGGGAGAGGGTTTCCGAGAGGGTTTCCGTCACCGTGCTGGCGACGGAAACGTAGAGCACCGCTCTGCGTCGCCGGCGAGCCGTTTTTGAGGGGAAAACGACTCGGAAACCCTCTCCCCGGACGAAAACGGATGCCGTGACGGTGACGTGACGGAGCGTTTGACGGCTGTGTGAATGAGGCCTAATGAATCCTTCCTCAAGATGTTATTCGGGTTAAGGATGATTACAGTAGGACATCTCACCGAAATCGCGCTTACATGGAAACACCCTGAAACTCACACCGAACAAACAATAATCTCTCTCTCTTTATTTGAATTATTACTATTAGGGTTACATAAAGGGTACAATGACTTCTGTAAAAAACACCGCCTAAGCACTCCGTGCAGGTGGTTAACCAGCGAAGCTGAAACGTGCGGCCCCGGTGTTTAGCAGTGGGTTAATCCCGACGCTGTATTGAAGCGTTTCTCAATTATTGGTTACATGTTTGTGTTTATATTTGAACACAAGCGCCAATGGCGGGCGGATGCTGCTAACCATGACGCCGAGCTAATTCGAGATATCGAACGCATGCGACAACGGCGAGCCGAGGAAGCGGCGTTGCGGGCAGAGCAGCGTCAACGTGGCAATGGCGGGAACGCGTTCGCTAACGACGTCACTAACGACGCTGCCAATGGCGCGCGCGCTTGGGTGCGGCGTAGAGAACGACGCATCTGACGGCGCAGCCAATGAAGACGTTTAGCGAAACATGGGACGAACGGTTTTTCGTTTCGCCTAGCCATATATAGCTTTTGCTATAAAACAGCATCTATTGCGAAAACATCGGTCTTTTCCGGTTCCAATAAAATTTGAAGACAGGAATCTCAAGACACACAACTCCCATGTGTTGTGTTATTTCCAACGCTCACCCCTGCCTAAAGTCGGGCATTCAGATTGGCAGTATTGTCTTAAATAAAAAAATATAACATTGCGATAAATATGGTTTCATTTTTAGCAGGGGCGAATTAGTAGTGGCCAACACCCCATGCAATGGCACCTTCGCAATTAACAACTAAAGCCACTCTCAGAGCCTCCTACTTTTGTGTACTGCAAGCGCCGGAAGCAATTGTTAGAGCCGGCAATATGTCACACCCCCATGTTTTGGTCGTCATCTATAGCGGCAGTTCATCCGCGAGGCGTTCCTGTAACAGCTGAAATGGGGGTACGACCACGGACTAGGTAGGATGCCGTTATGGGCGAGCACCTGGCGATTACTTCGCTTATCCTATTTTCACCGCTCTGTTCACGGCCGCAGTTCTGGCTCACCTGCCGCAACAGCGGCGGACGCTCGGAAATGCGGCGGACGATAAGACAGCCTCGAAAATTCAGTGTGAGAGAACATGCTAAGAAACCTCTGTAGGGCTCCTTTTAAGATGAGAACCCCCATTATCAGCCAAGAACCAGACTGACCTCCAGACCTACCTTGTGGTACCTTGAGGTACCTACCTTGAGGTACCTGGAGGCACCTGGAGGTATCTTCAGCGAACAAGGCGCATGCTCTAGCCGTACCATCGCAGCGAGGCTGATGGTATGGTGCTACAATGGTGTCCGAGCGCATAGTTGTGATGACATATACGCATAGAACGTGCCAAAATTTGTAAAATAAAGGTTGTGAGGGATGGCTCTTCAAATCAAAAGTACCTGCCACGGTAGCCCAGTGGCTATGACATTTACGATGCTGAGGTCGCGGGTTCAATCCCGACCGCGGGCCGGAATGCAAAAACGCTCGGGGAGCTTGCATTGTGTGCACGTTAAAGAACCCCAGGTGGCCAAAATTAATCCGGAGCCCCACTGCTACAAGCGAGCTTTACAATCAGATCGTGGTTTTGGCACGTAAAACTTCTGAATTTATCAAAAGCATCTTCCTCTTATTGCGTACCTTATGTACGGCAGGAAAAAAGTGACGTCCGCGTTGCCTACGGCCCACATGTGGGAGATGGCAATGCTGGAGACAACGGGAACGATGACGAAGTACACTATGACGCCGACCCTGACGTACTTTCTCGCTATCCTCAAGGACTGCGACCCCTGCAAAAAAGAAATGCGAGAGATAAAACGTGATAAGCGATAGGTATCTTGACACGCAAGTTCCGACCTGGATCGAACCTTCTTTGTGGTTCGTCAAGTAGGAAAATTTCCCACCTGCCGGCCGCCGCGCTCACCATACAACGAGCGCGTTTAAAACTTGCGAAATAGGCTTCATCGTCCAGTTGAATGTAAATGAATAGCGTAAAATGAGCAAAAAAAAATGAAAGTACGTGTCCGCGTCCGCGACACTCATTCTCGCGAGTTTGGCGACACAACTTTCTTTTCATCGTTTTAATAGTTTTCCTATTTGCGCAACGCTGCTAGCGTGTGCCCCGAAAGGTCACATGCTAATCAGGCGCCACCATTAGTAATTCATAAAGCGTGCATGGAGACGTCGCCTATTGATTTATTTTGTTCTGTAGGATCGCCAGACATAAGAAGCGAAAAACACGGAGATATAGATAAGCATCACCCTCCTTCGCCGTGCCATTGGGTAACTGATTTCTTTTCTTTTTTTTAATTTCCTTCGTATTCCAAGTGATCGCAAGAATTCGCCGCTGGTTCTTGGTTGCTCTGGCTTGCGAATGCCACACGCGTGCTTTTCCAAGGAATTTGGACAAGTAAACAGGACACAGTGTCCTTTTTGGCTGATTGACTGCATTGTACACGTGTACTCAACGACTGTGTGCTTTTATAGCATGTCTGCGGAATTTCTGTTTCTAGTGTTTCAACGCACTATCCCTCCGAATACGATCATGCAACACCATGGTGCCAATGGTATCTGGAGGGCCTGGGCGACTTGTAGCCCCTAGAAGATCCGACTACATTCACGCAACACCCGTATTAATCGACGCGTCAATACTATTATCGATGGGGGAAAAAAACCTGTCATATAATAAATGTTGTTTTCTTTTTATTATAAACATTTCTTATCATCTGTCGTGCTTAGTGGCTGATCTCGACGACGTAACGGGAACATGCGCATTCGCGCGAGCAAGATGATGTCATGCGGCATGCAAGAGTTTATACCAAGGCCAGTAAAGTTCAGGTTCTTCTTTAACACTCTTCTACTTGGGCGTCCGAGACGCACCGCCAGAGCCGGTTTACGCAAGTAGAGGATGTATACTGCCGCTAACGATAGCGGCGACTGGTTCGCTGGATGCTTCTGCTTGATCGAAGTAGACACAGATGACGAGAGAAAAGAAAAACTTTCTATTTACAATTATTTACAAGACTTTACATGAAGTTACAAGTACACATAATAGACGGAACTGGTACACATAGGGCGACCCTATAACGACATAGTCGATGGTGCATAGCACCGAAGTTTGTCCAGAACCGCCTCGTCGGGGCAACGGGGCCACATTTTTAACCCTTCGGTGCCCCGCCCCAAGCATTTACCAACCAATCGCCACCGAGTGGCTATGAGTGGTACGCCGACGCACCAATCAGGAATCCTGTACTAGGATCGTCTTGTTCACCGGCACTTCCGGTATTGCTCTTCTCCCTCTCCCTCAAAACAACATACAAATAAAAACAACGCTCCAAGAGGGGGGGGGGGGGATGACAGCTGCATAGCATGTGTGCTCCCTGGCAAAGCCACAGCGCCCAGCACAATGTGTAAAATAAAATCTAAAGAACAGGCAGCACCTGGAAGCTGCAGCGATTGACCTTTGCTGTGGCCCCTTCTCCGCTCGTACCGCTCGTACCTATACGAAAAACCGATACCGTAGTAGCTACAGGTCCTTTGTCAATGAAAGACCTGTTCACTAAATGCTTGCTCAGAGAGGCCCTTCACGATGGTCTTCTTGGCCACGGTCTCCGAAACGCCATGCAAGAACGGTTACAATGGGAAAGGTGCCGGAGTACTGCGTTCACCCTTTCGGTGCCGACTACCCGCCCGGCCCGCGCCCATCAGGAGCCAGCGTCAGTCACGGACATCTAAGCTTTTGTTGTCAGGGCGACTGCACGGGATGTACGAGACGAAGCACCGATGTTCCCTCTTCTTTAGGTCAGCTTTGTGTACTCTTGGGTGCCGCCGGCGTCGTCACGCACCCTCTATGTTCGCTCAGTGCCCGCCGGCTCAACGCGCCCCTCCGCGTGTCGGGTATAATCGGCATGTCGTGAGCTGTGCCTCGACCTAATCTCGGCGCCGTCGCCGCGACGGGCGCCCACCACTGGCACTTAATCCTCCCATTGTATTTCGTTTGTCAAGCAACGATCATTGACAAAATGCGCTAGCTGTCTCTTCCCTTTCGTCGCAGCCGTTTCGCCTGGCGAGACCAGGTTGAACAAAAACGCCCATCTTAAGCCCTCTAAGCAGCAACCAAAGAACTAGCTAGCGCTTCTATAGCAGCAGGCTTACAAGGCCCGTATTGACAAAAACGTCGTCGCCATCGCCGTCGCGGTGAGGTTCCGTATAAAGTCCAAGGGCGATAAAATCGTCGTCGCGCGCCGTATGTGCGAGTGAAGGCGCGCGGGGGACGCGAACTGTCACGGAAAGCGAACGCACGGAGGAGTGCAAACGCGACTTCCGTCGAACGAAAGGCCATGGGGGTATGGGGAGGAGGGAGGCGGGGCGACGCTGTGCTACGGCGCCAAATGCTTATCTTGCAACCCAGCGCAAGGGTAACTGGCAACGCAATCTCCCACGAGAAAGGAGCAAAGCGGGAATGAATGCGCGGGAGATATTTGGGAGGGGGGGGGGGCGACTTCTACTCTGCCAACAAATGCGTTCTTGTACTTTACTCCGGTACGGGCTGTCGTTGTTGTCGCATGTGGTCGAACGCACCGTATCTTGCAAGCGATCTCCACACGGCTCTGACCTTGTATGCGCTGTGCTTACGCCGCTCAGTTTCTGATGAAGCGATAGACTACACGAACCTTCACTCGCTGCGGCTGCCGCGCTTCCCTACGCCAGCGTTTTGACAGTGGTTGTCTGGGGTCATCGAGTGGGATCTATTCACGTTTGCTTGTGCACGCTTGTTAATTCAGTTATTAAGCGAATGTGTCAAGTTTATGCAGCCAATAAAGATACTATCCCTACTCCTTATAGCTTCCTACTAATTTGCTACGACAATTGAGGCTTCAAATTTCGGGCGAAACTGCAACGTTTTTTGTTTTTTTTTTGTTTCAGTGAGCTTCACCGCAACACAGAACGTGGGAAAGCCAGTTTCCAAAGACCAAGCTTACAGCAATGCACATTAAGTCGGCTTCACTTTTATAGAGAAATGCATTGCTGGGAAGACGTTTTTCCAGGGGCAATATAAGTCGCCTTATATTAAAATGTGAAGGCCCCAGTAGAGAACTGCACGGGCTCGGGCTTACACGAAAGCCGGGCCGGGCAGGGCAGTTTTTATTGCGATACCAATTATATGGACACTTCAGCCGGATTTCTGCCGTCGGCGTCGCCGTCGCCGTGAGGTTCCGCATAAAGTCCAAGGGCGATAAAATCGTCGCCGCGCGCCGTATGCCCGAGCGAAAGCGTGCGGGAGACGCGCGCTATCACGGAAAGCGAACGCACGGCGGAAAGCAAACGCGACCGTCGCGCGAAAGGCCGTGGGGGTATGGGAGGGAGGGAGGCGGGGCGAGGCTGTGCTGCGGCACCAAAGGCGTATCTTGCAACCGGGCGCAAGGGGAACTTTCCTCTCAATCTCCCACGCGCAAGCAAGAAAGCGGGAAGGCAGTGCGGGAGGGAGCGGGGAGGAGGGCGCTCTTCTACTCTGCCAACAACGGCGCTCGTACTTTGCCCAGCTGTGTCGCTCGCCCACACCGTCTCTTATCTCCACACGGCTCTGACCTTTATGCGCCGTGCATTCGCCGCTCAGTTTCCGTTGAAGCGATAGACCGCACGTACCTTCGCCCGCTGCTGCGGCGTATATATGCGCTTGCTGCCAGCGTTTTGACAGTCGTTGTCTGCAGTCATTCAGTGTGATCTATTCATGTTTGTTTGTGCGCGCTCACACCACGCTTGTTCAATCAGTTAGTAATAGTCGGGCCACATTTTCCAACGCACGCTACACATGCAATGCTGCCCGGGTCGGCAGTGCAGCGCTACAGGTGTGTCCCTTCGCACGCGCTGCCCACGGGAAGCGCTTCTCATCAACACCACCGTTTCACACGCGCCTCCTCGTGGTCATCGAATCTCTCTTCATGTCGGTCTACTTACGCCGCCGCACACCTGCTTACTTAATCAGCTCATGTTTACTACAATTCATATTGCTACCAAAGCCGCTCACCTTACTTCGTATGGCATTGCTGTGTTGCTATCGCATTCATTGCTTCGCCCTAAGGGCGAAACTGTGACATTTTTTTATCAAGCGTGACAAGACGCAGCGCGAGAGTGAGGGAGAAGCTTAACGTCACCCACAGTAGGGTGGCTACCCACAGCAAGCGCGCGGAGCGAAACAGCAGCGCCCCGTTGTGGCCAGGCAGCCGCTCCTGCCGCAGGAGCCGTGGTCCGTTTACTTTTCTGGCCGATAGTACAATCAGGGTCCTTCAATACTTTTCTCCTGGTCATGAACCTCCCGCGTAACGCTATGGGAGAGCTTCATATAGCGCCCGCAGTTGCGGCGCCGCGGCGCTCGCGTCGCTAGAAGGGCGACGGGGAAGGCGGCCTTTGCCGCCGGAAAGCGGAGTGTCGGCGCGGCGTGCTGTTGTGCGTGGTTGTTTTATGGCGATAGCAATTATATGGACACTTCAACCGGATTTCTGCCGTCGCCGTCGCCGTGAGGTTCCCTATAGATAAAATTTGCGCCACGCGCCGTATGCCCGAGCGGAAGCGTGCGGGGACGCGCGCTATCACGGAGAGCGAACGCACTCAATCACCCACGCGCAAGCAAGGAAGCGGGAAGCCAGCGCCGGAGGGAGCGCGGGGGGGGGGGGGGGGCGCACTTCTACTCTGCCCTCAACCGCGCTCGTCGCTCGCTCGCCCGCACAGTCTCTTATCTCCACACGGCTCTGACCTTTATGCGCCGTGCATTCGCCGCTCAGTTTCCGTTGAAGCGATAGACCGCACGTACCTTCGCCCGCTGCGCGGCGTATGCGCTCGCTGCCAGCGTTTTGACAGTCGTTGGCTGCAGTCATTCAGTGTGATCTATTCATGTTTGTTTGTGCGCGCTCACACCACGCTTGTTCATTCAGTTAGTAATAGTCGGGCCACATTTTCCAACGCACGCTACACATGCAATGCTGCCCAGATCGGCAGTGCAGCACTACAGGTGTGTCCCTTCGCACGCGCTGCCCACAGTAAGAGCTTCTCATCAACACCACCGTTTCACACGCGCCTTCTCGTGATCATCGAGTCTCTCTTCATGTCGGTCTACTTACGCCGCAGCACACCTGCTTACTTAATCAGCTCATGTTTACTACAATTCATATTGCTACCAAAGCCGCTCACCTTACTTCGTATGACATTGCTGTGTTGCTATCGCATTCATTGCTTCGCCCTTAGGGCGAAACTGTGACATTTTTTTTTCGTCTGAACGTGTCTCTCCATGTAGCGACATCGACACTTCGTAATTCACCATAGCAGTGATGCCTAACACTTGCTGTGCGCCAGGCCGCGCTCCGGATACAAGGGCGTCGACGAAAAAGTCTCCTTATTCTGTTTGCCAGCGAACCCGGAACTACGCGACAGGTGGAAGCGAGTAATCCCGCGACAAGAAACTGCCTGGTTCCCGTTTGAATCGAAGTACTTTCGCTTGTGCGAAAAACATTTTGATGCCGGAGATATTATTCGTGCGGACGTGTGTACAGTGAATGGAAGCGTTGTGTCATTGCCACGCGATCGACCCAAACTGGTAGCAGACGCCATTCCGAGGATTTCCTAGGCGTACCTGTGTACTTGTCTAAGCCCAAAGAACGTTCGCATGCACCGACACGGCGCCCACCTGCAAAAAGGCGGCGAGCGGTATCTTCAAACTGCGCTGAAGCCGAAGTTGCGGCCGGCTCAACTGCAGATGTCACCGATGCAGTCGAAGAAGAAATTCACGGTTAGTCTGGTACACACCTTTGGAGTATGCTACTTGCTGACTACGCAGGCAAGCTGGCGTCACTCTCATTACGAAATTCGTTCTTGGTCACTATTTACAGGTGAAGTACGAACTGTGGATCGCCTTGGCGGTGCTGATGCAGAGTGCCTAACACAGCACACCGTTTGCTTTGCCTCATATCTGCAAAGGGTGAAGGCCCAACTTCGCAGGGTGAGGCAACAACTTCATTCGTGTCATCGGAAGCTCGCAAAAGCGGAGGCGCAGGCAAATGAAAAACGGGGCATGCAGGAAACTATTCAGAAGCTATCGGGCCGCGAGAAGCTCATTATAGATCACTGCATCATGAAGGCAAACATGAAGTCAACGAATTCAGTGCGGTAAGCCTGCATTCCTCATGATTTTTTTTGTACAAACCGCCACAGTGTCTGTGTTTTAGAGGTTTACCTGAAGCGCGGCATTTGTAATGAACGTACTTACTTTTCTGCTTAATGATCCAAACGAAAAAGTGATAGCGCTGACTAAAATGACGATGGGCCACGCCTACTCTTATAAATGCAAGATCTATTTCAGGATAAAGAACCTACTGCTAACCAGGTAAACTTTTTAATAACACACACCTAAACAACTTGCAGAGTAGCTGTGCACGGTATGGAAATGTGATGGTTGTCTAGCCATTTGATGCTAATAGCATACACATCTCGTTTTAAATGCAGTGAAGATCTATTATGCTTTCTAGTGTATGACATTTCTCACTCATGTCATTCACTGAGTGATAGAGCAAGATATTTATGTTTCAGATTGATACCCTGGTAGTTCTTTTGGACGATATACTACTGGAGCCGGCTGAGTGCCTGCAAGATATCAATCGTCCGGAGTCAACGAAGGACTGCATTTTGGACTACCTTGGTGGCTAGGTTGCAAGAATGTTTGCTAAAATAAGCTGCAAGGACTGCCTCCAAACACTGAGGAGCACCTCCCGAGAGCCAAGTGCACTGACCAAAATAAAGACTAGGGGATTTTTTTCAAGTGCCATCAGACCAGCTGCTTTGCCTTCTGCAAATTGTGGACGAGCACCTAGAAGTGTGCACCGTGGGCAATATAGCCCGTGCCAATGTCTACATGAACATTGTTGCCTAACAATGTTCTTGCTGGACGACCGTACTTCGTCGGCCAGTGTTGGCTGCGCAACATATTTTGTACGCACTACGGCTGAAGTTGTGCATTTTTTAAAGACGCTAGTCTTTCTTGGGGAACTTAAACGCTGAAAATTTGGTCTGTCTGTCTGTCTGTCTGTCACCCGATTCAGGCACCCGGCCAAAGTTGGACCACTTGCTTACCGCCCACAGTACTTAAACTGGTACGGCTGTTCATACTTGTGAACGTTATCGATCACAAAGTAAATATTACGCATATCTGAGGCGCAACATCACTAGGTGAGTATTAGGAGGTGTGTTCCTTTAATATAAAATACATAGATACGCAACTCTAAAGACCCTAGTTTCTTAAGCTGCGCTGAAAAGGCCACGCTATGCGCGCCGACGAACGACGTTCCCCGACTGCGCGCCGACGAGCGCCCTCTGCCATGGAGGAAGGAAACCCTCTGCACAAGCTCATGTTTCCCGATGTATTGCCAGATGGCGTCCATGTCTCACGCAGCGCCTCCTCAATTTTATCAATGCCAGCCAGATGCGGCCGATTCAACATAAAGGAAGCGCTGTCTGAGGCAGGGCAAAACATAAATGGCCGCTTGATGAAATAATGCGGTAAAATGAAATCTGTTCAAACAAACCTCCATTGCATTTATCATGCCAGGACGGAAATGGTACGAGAACAGCATCACGGGTGGCCGCGGATCAGACCAGCACTCATGTAGTACGGCCGGCAGAAGACTATCGTCTTTCGACGACATTAGCAGCGAAGCACGCAGATACGCGGCAAATTTTTTAATTAAGTGCCGTTAGCATGTTTTTACACGCGAAATTAAGGAACAGACTATTTCGTGCTGGTGCTCGTTCATCCTGTCTAGCCACAGGAGAGAGGAAAGCAGTGACAAATTATTTTTCCTTGTTTTTTGTCTCATTCCCTCTATCCACCAACTTTTCTGCCAGTCTATCAAACGCAATCTTAATTGCAACCATATGTGCAGTAGTGCTTGCGGCACTTTTGATTCTTGACGCTTGCTAGTAATTACTCCCTAATAATTGTATACCATGTCCTCCATTCCGCCCTTTTACTAAGTAGACACTGTCCTGCATGGGGTAGCGTGGTTAGCACAAATCAAAATGCTATCCAGAAAGACCTGCGCAAGCTTGTTTTCTGTTAGGCAGAAAAAATAATACAAAAAATTAGGCTCTAGTTGGATTAAGAAAACTGAGTATAAAGATAAACAAGAGAAACATGCAAGAAATAATGTAGTTATTCAGTTTGATCGGTAAATGTAGCCTTGAATGACCTAGTGACGATGGAAGCTCCGAGCTGGTTTCAATCTGCGCTCGTATTTTTATAAAAAGACTCGGGTGGTGTTTTCGGGTGATAAGTGAAACGCCAACCTTGAATTGATGGTCACTGCGACATTAAATTTGAATGGATGAAAAAGAATACGCTCGCGCAGGTTTGAACCATGGTTAACATTTGTATGCGTAAATGCAAGAACTTTCGCTTAGAAACCGCACATATTGCCTATATCTAGCATGCGCAGTTCACAGCTGCTGCTGCAAATAGTGCCAAGATGACTTTATTCAGACGTGCCTGTGCTGCGCGCGAAATTCCCATTGGCAGCTTAGCGATGCCCCAGAATAAACAGGCAATTAACAGGAGAATAAGCGCTGCGGACCGCCAGCGCGTGGTAGGGTGCACCATAACTTCTTGCGCAAGCAACGTTAATCTGTGGGTCAGCTAAACTTAGTCATGGCGCACTGTATAATTTAAGCACGATTTTAATCACCTACACAGGAATCAAGAAACGTAGGTATAGGTACGAGCACAAGCGAAATTGCAACACTTGACGGGCAGCCTTGAGTGAACCAAATATTGCTAACAATCAAGGACTTGAAGTAATAAACAACTCGCATGTTCAGTTAGCGGACACAGTGAAATAAAAATGTGGGCGAGGTGTTTTTTTTTTTTTTTTTGAGAAACATCCACGCGTACGCGCGACTGCCCTTCCAAGCGCGGCAGATCGGTGCCCTTCTACTGACGGCGGCGCCTCTGGTGGCAGCTTTTGTCCCTATATGAAACTTCGGCGGGAGTTTCATGACCAGGGGCGCGATCTTGTATGCTTGTACGCGTTCCAAAATGGAACGGAGGCGTTCCGTTCCATCGAGCCGCAAACGATTGGTCAATTTGAACGTCGCGGTTCAAATTGACCAATCGTGTGCGGCTCGATGGAACGGAACGCCTCCGTTCCATTTTGGAACACGTACAAGATCGCGCCCCAGAAGAAAGTATTGAAGGACCCTGGTACAATCTAGGGCCGGGATAATGCAACGATTCTATACAATTTCTATTCCTTTTTCCCGCGCCATCAGTGGTCCTACGGTAGGCCCACGTTATCACCGGGACCAGGTTACTGTGAATTATTGTTGATAACAACGGAATAAAATCGGAATGAACGAAATCCCTACATCATGCTGGCTCAGCTCTGGGCCCGTATTATCTTATAATTCTTTTCATTTTCAGTTCTACTTGCCCTTCGTCATAGTTCACACGAAACCACATCTCCGCTATCATTCAGATCGGACACTCAGTGGGATGGATGATCAGAAAGTAATAGGATCGGATGAAAATAATCCTCACATATTACGGCCACAGGAATCAGGCCAAGATGAAAGTTAAGGCCCGTTTATAGTCCGACGTTCCCGGCGCGCGGGCCAGCGTCGTTTGCGGCCGGTCACGCTACGCCGGTTACGCTGCGCCAGCCGAAACGCTATACTCCGACGCGCACGCCGTTGGCTGTTATCTTCCGAGCATGCGCAGAATGATCTCAAGCCCGCGCGCGCGCTTTGAACGGCTGTTTGCGACCGTCGGCGAAGCAAGGGCGAAGCTACAGTGGCTAGAATTAGCGAAGCGGCGTGGGCGCCTTTATTTCTTCGCGCGAAATGCATTGTGGGTCGGCGCAGTCGACGCGACCAACGCGCGAAGGGGTCAGGAGCCAATTCGGCGCCGGGCACGTCGGGGCGCGCCGAAGCCGCCGGTTGCGTTGGCTGCGCTAGTGCGCCCGACTATAGAGGGGGTCGTTTTCGCCAACGTGACGTGGCGTGCGCGCTCACGTTACGTCGGACTATAAACGGCCCTTAGGGCGCCGAAAAAACGCACACACTGCGCTTGTTTGCACCTCGCTTTTCATTCTTGGCTGGTATTCACAAAATACCTTTTATACAAGAATATTTCGTAGGCGAAAGTGTCAGCCAATCACTATGCAGGACATATTAGCCTACGCGAAGACAAAGATCACGTAGGAACGAAAAGCTCTATGGAATCGGCCTCTTGATTCTTGCAGAGGCTTCCCTGGGGGATGAAGGACCAAAAATTCCAGCTCACAAGCTTACGCTAACACAGCCGCCAGCACTTATACACAAGAGCTGTTGACCGAGAAAGACGGAGCAAATTTAGCAACCAAGTGCCAAGGACGAGGTTTCTCAACCACGTATTTTTACGCTTAGGTTATTAAAGAACATTTGCCCGCTAAGCTAGCGTAAGATTGATAGGCTTCGAATGGCCCTCGAGTTTTCTTTTTTTTTTTCTTACGGTTGCCTTCTCCAAGCTTATTCGCCATTACTATAATTCTTCTTGATGCAGTTACCTGTGCAGGCATCCTATTAATTTCTGCCACTCAATTACTTTCAAAATAAACAAAGAAGACGTATTACGATCATGATGTAAATCCGAAGGACAAAGAGGCCAAGAAAAATTATTGAATGAATGCGCACTCCGAGCTAATTTCATTGAAGAAGATGCTGACATATATGTATAATATTCTAGCTAACATGATGCAAGGTTTTAAAAGAAAAAGCGTAAGACTGTTGAGAAGGCACTTAAATGTTCGTTGTTAGCAGCCATCGAAAGTAGCCTACATTGTGTGTGTGTGCGTGTGTGTGTGTGTGTGTGTGTGTGTGTGTGTGTGTGTGTGTGTGTGTGTGTGTGTGTGTGTGTGCTCTATAACTTAAACAAATAGTTCTATTTTCTGAACAAATTTGTAATTTGTATAAATCGGCAATGTAAATACTATAGTTTCAGAGCAAATTTCACCACATCACATTTAATCATTTGCGGCGCGTTACCCCTCATGTAGCTCTTCTTCTAGCGTTAAAAAATTTTTCGGGAAATTTTAAAAAAGAAGACGTGACCCTTCACATATGCGTCACATCAGTGCTACATTATAACATTGCCAACGATACAATTCGGCAAGAAAAATGTCCAGGCTTGCCCCATGAATGCGGTTAAAAACTGCGGCTAAATCTGCACAATTGATGAGAGAAGAAGAAAAGAAATGAGACGCCGGAGATGTTAACCAAGAAAGCATCTGTTGGCTACCCTACGCTGGGTGAATGGTTAAGGAGAAATAACAGCACAGTATACTAGACACAATTTACATGATTATCGATTAGCTTGTCAACTCCATGGCTTGTTGATCTATTGGGACTGCCACTCGTAGCGTGGAAGTGTGAGCCGCATATGCGAAATAATTGTTGGAAGTCAGCGCCGTGTGCGCATAGAGTAACATACGGATTACAAGAGTGGCCACTCGAGCCTAAAAGCGGCCGAGCTACGCAGATTCATGCCGCCCGCTAGAGGGCAATACAACACTCCTGTCTCCAAGGGAACGCGCGTACTACTAATCTATTGTAGTAACTTTTCTATGGTGCACTAACGTCTACTTGTCTATGTGGCTGCAGACGTAGGCGTTATCAACGGGATCAGCCGGCCGGAGCGGTGGATGATAAAGACTAGTATAAAGAATAACGCATCTTTACAAAATATCGGCCATGGTGTGATCAGGCAAGGCGACGCTACAAAGATGTGCGATAACGTCTGCGTGGTTTTTGCTGGGTTTCGCCTGCCAGAACGTGTCTGTCTGCTTGGCTGCTGCTTGGTAAGAAGGCCTTCATTACGTCGTTTTTCCCTTCATTACTTCGCAAATTGCTTATGTATTGTCACTTCAGCCGTAATTAACATTTGTCGCATTGTGCTGTTC
>NC_051157.2:119060638-119094943 GCF_013339745.2 Dermacentor silvarum | reverse complement strand
GAGAAAGTTGTAGAGCAACAGAAAAAACTCCCGATGCAGCTTTCCATTGCTCAATACGTGCTACATAAATGTGTTTTTCCGAGTGTGAAAGAAGCCCTCGAATACACGCAGAATTGCCGCACGACTGGCCACTCGAGGTACTTTGCGTGTATTCGCGGGCTTCTTTCATGCTCGGAAAAACACTTCTATGTAGCACGTATTGAGCAACGGAAAGCTGTATCGGCAGTTTTTAATGTTGCTCTACAACTTTCTCATTGACACTTTGATAATCAGGACAGTACTTCTCAAGTTAGATGATTAATTACAATTCGTTAATTAAATCTCAGTAACGAAAAAAATACTGGCGGTTACTCCACTGTACTGGAAACAATACGCAGTAGGTTTGCTTCGCGTAACGCCGTTCCTCTTTTTTGAAATCATGGTGCGTGATAGCTGGGACACCCTGTATAGTTCTCCTGCCGCTGCACAGTATCTAAATTGCTGATTACGTTATCCTGCTTATCTTTTGAGTGCGTACATTTTGCCCTGTCCTATGCCAAGCTTTCGTCCCACTGATTTCATGCAGCCGCAATTTTTTACTGCTTCCTCAATCTTGCCCACGTTACAATTTCGAATATCCCTTACTTTCTTCCTGTAGATCAGTTTTGACACTTCAGCGAATTCTATCTGATCACTTGAGTTAGACACTTTCATTCCTTGCCGTTTCTTCTGCACAGAGATCACGCGGTAACTATTCGTTACTCGAGCCGATGTGGTCACAGCGTGAAAATCTGTACATCGCAAGCTCAAAGGAGTAAGGTTCGCACACCATAGAGTAACATACAAGGATAAGAGCGGACACTTCCATAGGCCCCTGCGTGGGATTTTGGTTCGCAGTGCACCTAGCGGGTGTGTGGAATCTACGCAGACTCAGAGACTAGTACCACAGAAAAGCTAATCTCGAAGGCTATTTTCTGGCGGTTAGAAAATGTACACGGCCTCCAAGATTGCTTCCGTGCGAGTGCTCGTCCCGGAGGCTATATTATGGCTATATTTTGATTTTTTAACGCGTTGCTTGCATGCATCGAGTAGCTTCGTGTAAGCTGTACCACCAGAGCAGCAAGCTCACGATGCCACTGTGTGTTTATGCAGGCACTTTAAATAAACATGACAAGTGTTGGAAGAGACGAAACTTTATTTTTCAGTCATTCTCAGTAAGCACATGTACACTTTTTTTTCACAACGTTTGATGAACGCAAGCACAAAAATATGGGTGCACTGCACAATGAGAGACATGCCTATACAGCTGCCACATGTTGAGAATAAATTTCACAAAAGGAATAAACAGGCGATATTATGAAAAATCCCACAGAACAGTAAAACTGCTGAAGACGGCATTAGCATTAAAGAGGAAAACAACGCTCGTCCTTTGAAGCCTAACCTTTATTATTAAGTGGTAGTTTCGGGCTGCATAGCAAACAAGGAATGAAGGCTGCTCACTGCATTTGTCAGCCAACCACGCTCTCTCCCTGTCCTGCCGTTGTTACTGCACCTCGCAACACAGCAGTAATTCCCGTAGTACTTGACTATGGTCGGCATGACCTGAAAAAAAAAAGTATTGGTTATGCCTTCTCTCCCGCCTTCGCACAAATTTTCACCTACGCACTTCAGATCGCCCTTTCGCGAAAAGCGTCACGTGCAATTGTCGCAGCTAAAAAAAAAAAAAGCTACCTTCGGTGCCATGCATGCCCCACTGAGGCAGGAGTGTTTATTCAGAATACGTCGTAGCCACAGCTTTCAAACATTCTTATCAATTCGCAAGTTCTCTCTAATTGCGCTCGTAACAAAGGCTTCAAGCAATCTGCGCACGCCACGAATAACGATCCTAAGCATAACTGCATTCTTTCACACAAGTGCAACACACGTGCATTAAATTCAGACTGCGTATACCGGCGTGTGCCGACTCACTTTCTTGCGCCCAGAAACGATTTTCTCGCAAACGTGCTGCGCAGCATTCCAAATTGATGTTTCTTACATAATGTGAAGCAATCCACGAACATCATGCGCGAAGTGAAGAACACAAAAGCTCTCTGCGCCGAACAGCACAATGCGACAAATGTTAACTTACGGCTGAAGTGACAAATACATAAGCAATTTGCGAAGTAATGAAGGGAAAAACGAACGTAATGAAGGCCTTCTTACCAAGCAGCAGCCAAGCAGACAGACACGTTCTGGCAGGCGAACCCAGCAAGGACCACGCAGACGTTATCGCACATCTTTTGTAGCGTCGCCTTGCCTGATCACACCATGGCCGATATTTTGTAACGATGCGTTATTCTTTATACTAGTCTTATCATCCACCGCTCACGGCCGGCTGATCCCGTTGATAACGCCTACGTCTACAGCCACATAGACAAGTAGACGTATAGTGCACTATAGAAAATTTACTACAATAGGTTAGTAGTACGCGCGTTCCCTTGGAGACAGGGAGTGTTGTATTGCCCTCTAGCGGGCGGCATGAATCTGCGTAGCTCGGCCGCTTTTAGGCTCGAGTGGCCACTCTTGTAATCCGTATGTTACTCTATGCGCACACGGCGCTGACTTCCAACAATTATTTCGCATATGCGGCTCACACTTCCACGCTACGAGTGGCAGTCCCAATAGATCAACAAGCCATGGAGTTGACAAGCTAATCGATAATCATGTAAATTGTGTCTAGTATACTGTGCTGTTATTTCTCCTTAACCATTCACCCAGCGTAGGGTAGCCAGCCAGATGCTTTCTTGGTTAACATCTCCGGCGTCTCATTCCTTTTCTTCTTCTCTCATCAATTGTGCAGATTTAGCCGCAGTTTTTAACCGCATTCATGGAGCAAGCCTGGACATTTTTCTTGCCGAATTGTATCGTTGGCAATGTTATAATGTAGCACTGATGTGACGCATATGCGGAGGGTCACGTCTTCTTTTTTAAAATTTCCCGAAACTTTTTTTAACGCTAGAAGAAGAGCTACATGAGGGGTAACGCGCCGCAAATGATTACATGTGATGTGTTGAAATTTGCTCTGAAACTATAGTATTTACATTGCCGATTTATACAAATTACAAATTTGTTCAGAAAATAGAACTATTTGTTTAAGTTATAGAGCACACACACACACACACACACGCACACGCACACGCACATACACGCACACGCACACAATGTAGGCTACTTTCGATGGCTGCTAACAACGAACATTTAAGTGCCTTCTCAACAGTCTTTCGCTTTTTCTTTTAAAACCTTGCATCATGTTAGCTAGAATATTATACATATATGTGAGCATTTTCTTCAATGAAATTAGTTCGGAGTGCGCATTCATTCAATAATTTTTCTTGGCCTCTCTGTCCTTCGCATTTACATCATGATCGCAATATGTCTTCTTTGTTTATTTTGAAAGTAATTGAGTGGCAGAAATTAATAGGATGCCTGCACAGGTAACTGCATCAAGAAGAATTATAGTAATGGCGAATAAGCTTGGAGAAGGCGACCGTAAGAAAAAAAAAAAAGAAAACTCGAGGGCCATTCGAAGCCTATCAATCTTACGCTAGCTTAGCGGGCAAATGTTCTTTTAGTAACCTAAGCGTAAAAATACTTGGTTGAGAAACCTCGTCCTTGGCACTTGGTTGCTAAATTTGCTCCGTCTTTCTCGGTCAACAGCTCTTGTGTATAAGTGCTGGCGGCTGTGTTAACGTAAGCTTGCGAGCTGGAATGTTTGGTCCTTCATCCCCCAGGGAAGCCTCTGCAAGAATCAAGAGGCCGATTCCACAGAGCTTTTCGTTCCTACGTGATCTTTGTCTTCGCGTAGGCTAATATGTCCTGCATAGTGATTGGCTGACACTTTCTCCTACGAAATATTCTTGTATAAAAGGTATTTTGTGAATACCAGCCAAGAATGAAAAGCGAGGTGCAAACAAGCGCAGTGTGTGCGTTTTGTCGGCGCCCTAAGGGCCGTTTATAGTCCGACGTAACGTGAGCGCGCACGCCACGTGACGTTGGCGAAGACGACCCCCTCTATAGTCGGGCGCACTAGCGCAGCCAACGCAACCGGCGGCTTCGGCGCGCCCCGACGTGCCCGGCGCCGAATTGGCTCCTGACCCCTTCGCGCGTTGGTCGCGTCGACTGCGCCGACCCACAATGCATTTCGCGCGAAGAAATAAAGGCGCCCACGCCGCTTCGCTAATTCTAGCCACTGTAGCTTCGCCCTTGCTTCGCCGACGGTCGCAAACAGCCGTTCAAAGCGCGCGCGCGGGCTTGAGATCATTCTGCGCATGCTCCGAAGATAACAGCCAACGGCGTGCGCGTCGGAGTATAGCGTTTCGGCTGGCGCAGCGTAACCGGCGTAGCGTGACCGGCCGCAAACGACGCTGGCCCGCGCGCCGGGAACGTTGGACTATAAACGGGCCTTAACTTTCATCTTCGCCTGATTCCTGTGGCCGTAATATGTGAGGATTATTTTCATCCGATCCCATTACTTTCTGATCATCCATCCTACTGAGTGTCCGATCTGAATGATAGCGGAGATGTGGTTTCGTGTGAACCATCACGAAGGGCAAGTAGAACTGAAAATGAAATGAATGATAATACGGGCCCAGAGCTGAGCCAGCATGATGTAGGGATTTCGTTCATTCCGATTTTATTCCGTTGTTATCAACAATAATTCACAGTAACCTGGTCCCGGTGATAACGTTGGCCTGCCGTAGGACCACTGACGGCGCGCGAAAAAGGAATAGAAATTGTATAGAATCGTTGCACTATCCCGGCCCTAGATTGTACGTACATTGTAACTACACTTCTCGGGCCGTATTCACAAAGATTTAACGCGGTAGTGTTAAGGGCCCCGTGTCGCAAAAAATCCGGCGTCGACGTGGATGTCGGCGTCCGTGGCGGAAAAACTCATCTCCAACCACCCTGACCGCACCGGCCCTCCACGTGGTGCAAGGTTTTCGCGAACACCAATTTAATTTCTCAAAGTGAAATTCGTCAGCAAAATGGTAAAGTACGACTTTACCATTCGGCGTCGGATTCGGCGTCGGATTGTAATTTGAATGTACGAGAAATCATAATTCTGTTACGACGAAACTTAAACACGAACCTCTTTTCAAGCATTTCTATCATACCAAGCCTGTGCGCTCGGGTAATTTACTTGCGAAAATGCTATCAAGATGGCGCTCGCATCCTCGGCAGGTCAAATTGGGACTTGGCCTGCCTGCTGCGTTTTGAACACGCGCGCGCGTCGGGGCAATAGCAAACAATTAAGAAAATAATAAAGTGCTAGGGCCTAGAGCATTACAGGGGCCGATTTTTTCAGCCCCGCCCCAGCCCGGGCCCGTTTTTACGTTGGGCTGCCGGCCCGAGCCCGACCAAAAGTTTTATGGCGAGACGAGGGCCCGGAAATAATCTACGTTACGCGCTCGGCCCGGCCCGCCACCCTTTTACCTTAGGCCCGAGTCCAACCCGAGCCCGGCTCGAAACCGGCCCCAACCCGCCCGAGACCGAAATAGATCACCGAGCAGCATTAAAGAAAATAAAGAATAGAATGAAAGGAATTTATTCTTAAGACATAAATACATATCGTATGCAATTATAACCACAATTTGAGCGGTCTGAACGCAAATACGAGCGTGCTAAGTAGTACGAATGACCCTGCCGAGCAGTATCGCCAGCAGCTTCCAACGGCGCGACCTTGATGCGGCCCAATCCACTTCTATCGCTAGCGCCGCCACAGTATTTTGCCACATCGGGCGCCTCACAGCAAAGCATGCGCCGTCCCAGCCGCTCGTCCCACTCAACCGTATTCTAGTACACTCTAGCCGAAGCGCAGCCACGACCGGTCGTGAGTGCAGCAGCGCATGGATGGAGTAAATGGAGAAAGAAAGCTTCTCGTTCCTCCATGGTGCAGCGTAATGCGTTGCTGCTAGGTGGCCGGTTGAGAACATTGCAATCATGGATGGACGCAGTGCCATATTTCAGCCGCGTGATGAATTATCTTATCGTACCAGTCATCGTTTTACCAATTCACCTTTGAAGAATCAGCAAGTCGCGAAAGCGCTTACACCGCGCTGAAAGCATTAATTACAATGATTCGTGTAAGGAATACAATGGCATTCTTTGGTTTGAGGCGACTTCGGTCTTTCTGGACTTTAAATTCTGTTCAAACAGCGCAAAATACGACGGAAGAAGAAAAGGGAAGTACACAGGAGTTGCACTGCTAGCTTCCAGCTTCCCCGGTGCAACAGGCCTTTCAGAGTCGAGACGTGTGAGGATAACTCGCTGCACGTTACATGCACACCGCCAGAAAGTCCGAGCCCGGCCCAGGCCTGTGTCCAAATACCCGAACCCGGCCCGGACCCGGGTCAAAAAGCACATGCCGTGACCAAGCCCGGCCCAAGCCGGTGAAACATGTCACTGTTTCTCCCTAAGGGAGAAGCAATGAATGCGATAGCAACACAGCAATGTCATACGAAGTAAGGTGAGCGTCTTTGGTAGCAATATGAATTGTAGTAAACATGAGCTTAGTAAGTAAGCAGGTGTGCTGCGGCGTAAGTAGACCGACATTAAGAGAGACTCAATGACCACGACAAGGCGCGTGTGAAACAGTGGTGTTGATGAGAAGCGCTTCCCGTGGGCAGCGCGTGCGAAGGGACACACCTGTAGCGCTGCACTGCCGATCCGGGCAGCATTGCATGTGTAGCGTGCGTTGGAAAATGTGGCTCGAAAATGTGGCACAAGCAAACATGAATAGATCACACTGAATGACCGCAGACAGCGACTGTCAAAACGCTGGCAGCAAGCTCACCCGCCGCAGCGGGCTAAGGTTCGTGCGGTCTGTCGCTTCAACAACGGAAAGTGAGCGGCGAATGCACAGCGCATACAAAGGTCAGAGCCGTGTAGAGATAAGAGACGGTGCGGGTGAGCGACACAGCTGGGCAAAGTACGAGTGCGGTTGTTGGCAGAGTAGAAGTGCGCCCCCCCCCCCCCGCTCCCTCCCGCGTTGCCTTCCCGCTTTCTTGCTTGCGCGTGGGAGATTGAGAGGGAAGTTCCCCTTGCGCCCGGTTGCAAGATACGCCTTTGGTGCCGGAGCACAGCGTCTCCCCGCTTTCCACCCTCCCATACCCCCACGGCCTCTCGCGCGACGGTCGCGTTTGCTTTCCGTCGTGCGTTCGCTTTCCGTGATAGCGCGCGTCTCCCGCACGCTTTCGCTCGGGCATACGGCGCGCGGCGACGATTTTATCGCCCTTGGACTTTATGCGGAACCTCACGGCGACGGCGACGCCGACGGCAGAAATGCGGTTGAAGTGTCCATATAATTGGTATCGCAATAAAAACTGCCCTGCCCAGCCCGGCCCGGCCCGGCCCGTGAGCCAGGCCGGGGCCTGGCTTTCGTGTAAACCCGAGTCCGTGCAGTGCTCTACTAGGGCCTTCACATTTTAATATAAGGCGACTTATATTGCCCCTGGAAAAACGTCTTCCCAGCAATGCATTTCTCTATAAAAGTGAAGCCGACTTAAAGTGCATTGCTGTAAGCTTGGTCTTTGTAAACTGGCTTTCCCACGCTATGTGTTGCGGTGAAGCTCACTGAAACAAACAAAAAAAAAAAAACGTCGCAGTTTCGCCCGAAATTTGAAGCCTCAATTGTGGCAGCAAATTAGTAGGAAACTATAAGGAGTAGGGATAGTATCTTTATCGGCTGTATAAACTTGACACATTCGCTTACTAACTGAATTAACATGCGTGGTGTCAACGTGCACAAGCAAACGTGAATAGAACCCCCTCGATGACCGCAGACAACCACTGTCAAAACGCTAGCGTAGGGAAGCGCGGCAGCCGCAGCGAGTGAAGGTTCGTGTGGTCTATCGCGTCAACAGAAACTGAGCGGCGTAAGCACAGCGCGTACAAAGTCAGAGCCGTGTGGAGATCGCTTGCAAGATACGGTGCGTGCGATCACATGCAACAACAGCGACAGCCCGTACCGGAGTAAAGTACAAGAACGCATTTGTTGGCAGAGTAGAAGTCCCCCCCCCCCCCCAATCTCTACCGCGCATTCATTGTGTTTGCTCCTTTCGCGTGGGAGATTGCGTCGCCAGTTCGCCTTGCACCCGGAAGCAAGATACGCATTTGGTGCCGCAGCACAGCGTCGCCCCCCTCCCTCCCTCCTTCCCTCCCTCCCATATCCCCATGGCCTTGCGTTCGACGGAAGTCGCGTTTGCACTCCTCCGTGCGTTCGACAGTCCGCGTCCCCCGCGCGCCTTCGCTCGCACATACGGCACATGGCGACGATTTTATCGCCCATGGACTTTATACGGAACTTCACGGCGACGGCGACGCCGATGGCAGAAATCCGCTTGAAGTGTTTCTATACCGACAGGCCGTACTGGCGCTAAGTACAAGAGCACATTTGTTGGCAGAGTAGAAGTCGCCCCCCCCCCCCTCTCTCACCCGCTGCATTCCCGCTTTGCTCCTTTCGCGTGGGAGATTGCGTCGCCAGTTCCTCTTGGGACCGGTTGCAAGATGCGCATTTGGTGCCGCAGCACAGCGTCGTCCCCCCTCTCTCCCTCCCTCCCATACCCCCATGGACTTTCGCTCGACGGAAGTCGCGTTTGCTCTCCGCCGTGGGTTCGCTCTCTGTGACAGTTCGCGTCCCCCGCGCGCCTTCACTCGCACATACCGCACGGCGACGACTTTATCGCCCATGGACTTTATAGGGAACCTCACGGCGACGGCGATGACGACGACGTTTTTGTCAATATGGGTCTTGGTATAAGCTCTTGCATGCCGCATGACATCATCTTGCTCGCGCGAATGCGCGTCTTCCCGTTACATCGTCGAGATCAGCCACTAAGCACGACAGATGATAAGAAATGTTTATAATAAAAAGAAAACAACATTTATTCTATGACAGGTTTTTTCCCCATCGATAATAGTATTGACGCGTCGATTAATACGGGTGTTGCGTGAATCTGGTCGAATCTTCTACGAGCTACAAGTCGCCCAGGCCCTCCAGATACCATTGGCCACATGGTGTTGCATGATCGTATTCGGAGGGATAGTGCGTTGAAACACTAGAAACAGAAATTCCGCAGACATGCTATAAAAGCACACAGTCGTAGAGTACGCGTGTACTACGCAGTCAATCAGCCAAAAAGAACACTGTGTCCTGTTTACTTGTCCAAGCTCCTTGCAAAAGCACGCGTGTGGCATTCGCAAGCCGGAGCAACCAATTGAACCAGCGGCGAATTCTTGCGATCACTTGAAATATGAAGGAAATGAAAAAAAAGAAAAGAAAAGAAATCAGTTACCCAATGGCACGCCGAAAGAGGGTGATGCTTATCTATATCTCCGTGTTTTTCGCTTCTGTCTGGCGATCCTTCAGAACAAAATAAATCAATAGGCGACGTCTCCATGCACGCTTTATGAATTACTAATCGTGGCGCCTGATTAGCATGTGACCTTTCGGGGCACACGCTAGCAGCGTTGCGCAAATAGGAAAACTATTAAAACGATGAAAAGAAAGTTGTATCGCCAAACTCGCGAGAATGAGTGTCGCGGACGCGGACACGTACTTTCATTTCTTTTTTTTTTCATTTTACGCTATACATTTACATTCAACTGGACGATGAAGCCCATTTCGCAAGTTCTAAACGCGCTCATTTTATGGTGAGCGCGACGGCCGGCAGGTGGGAAATTTTCCTACTTGACGAACCCCAAAGAAGGTTCGATCCTGGTCGGAACTTGCGTGTCAAGATACCTATCGCTTATCACGTTTTATCTCTCGCATTTCTTTTTCGCAGGGGTCGCAGTCCTTGAGGATAGCGAAAAAGTACGTCAGGGTCGGCGTCATAGTGTACTTCGTCATCATTCCCGTTGTCTCCAGTATTGCCATCTCGCACGTGTGGGCCGTAGGCAACGCGGACGTCACTTTTTTCCTACCGTACATAAGGTACGCAACAAGAGGAAGATGCTTTTGATAAATTCAGAAGTTTTACGTGCCAAAACCACGATCTGATTATAAAGCTCGCCGTAGTAGTGGGTCTCTGGATTAATTTTAACCATCTGGGGTTCTTTAACGTGCACCCAATGCAAGCTCCAGGAGCGTTTTTGCATTCCGGCCCGCGGTCGAGATTGAACCCACGACCTCAGCATCGTAAATTTTTTACCCACTGGGCTACCACGGCAGGTACTTTTGATATGAAGAGCCATCCCTCACTACCTTTATTTTACACACTTTGGCACGTTCTATGCGTATATGTCATCACAACCATGCGCTCGGACACCATTGTAGCACCATACCATCAGCCTCGCTGCGATGGTACGGCTAGAGCATGCGCCTTGTTCGCTGAAGATACCTCCAGGTACCTCCAGGTACCTCAAGGTAGGTACCTCAAGGTACCACAAGGTAGGTCTGGAGGTCAGTCTGGTTCTTGGCTGATAATGGGGGTTCTCATCTTAAAAGGAGCCCTACAGAGGTTTCTTAGCATGTTCTCTCACACTGAATTTTCGAGGCTGTCTTATCGTCCGCCGCATTTCCGAGCGTCCGCCGCTGTTGCGGCAGGTGAGCCAGAACTGCGGCCGTGAACAGAGTGGTGTAAATAGGATAAGCGAAGTAATCGCCAGGTGCTCGCCCATAACGACATCCTACCTAGTCCGTGGTCGTACCCCCATTTCAGCAGTTACAGGAACGCCTCGCGGATGAACTGCCGCTATAGATGACGACCAAAACATGGGGGGCGTGACATATTGCCGGCTCTAACAATTGCTTCCGGCGCTTGCAGTACACAAAAGTAGGAGGCTCTGAGAGTGACTTTAGTTGTTAATTGCGAAGGTGCCATTGCATGGGGTGTTGGCCACTACTAATTCGCCCCTGCTAAAAATGAAACCATATTTATCGCAATGTTATATTTTTTATTGAAGACAATACTGCCAATCTGAATGCCCGACTTTAGGCAGGGGTTAGCGTTGGAAATAACACAACAGATGGGAGTTGTGTGTCTTGAGATTCCTGTCTTCAAATTTTATTGGAACCGGAAAAGACCGATGTTTTCGCAATATATATAGATGCTGTTTTATAGCAAAAGCTGTATATGGCTAGGCGAAACGAAAAACCGTTCGTCCCATGTTTCGCTAAACGTCTCCATTGGCTGCGCCGTCAGATACGTCGTTCTCTACGCCGCACCCAAGCGCGCGCGCCATTGGCAGCGCCGTTAGTGACGTCGTTAGCGAACGCATTCCCGCCATTGCCACGTTGACTCTGCTCTGCCCGCAACGCCGCTTCCTCGGCTCGCCGTTGTCGCATGCGTTCGATATCTCGAGTTAGCTCGGCGTCAAGGTTGGCAGCATCCGCCCGCCATTGGCGCTTGCGTTCCAATATAAACACAAACATGTAACCAATAATTGAGAAACGCTTCAATACAGCGTCGGGATTTACCCACTGCTAAACACCGGGGCCGCCCGTTTCAGCTTCGCTGGTTAACCACCTGCACGGTGTGCTTAGGCGGTGTTTTTCACAAAAGTCACTGTACCCTTTATGTAACCCTAATAGTAATAATTCAAATAAAGAGAGAGATTATTGTTTGTTCGGTGTGAGATTCAGGATGTTTCCATGTAAGCGCGATTTCGGTGAGATGTCCTACTGTGGTCATCCTTAACCCGAATAACATCTTCAGGAAGGATTCATTAGGGTGTATGCTGTCTATTTTAGACTAGAATGAACGGACAAATGTCGCTGTTGTATCGAAGTAAAACGACTCTTAGGTGGCTCTGGGCTTTCACGAAAGGTTAGATTCGCCGCGTAGAGTGGCTGACAGTTCCGCTTATTTCCACTGCTAGTGATTTAGAGCAAATAGAAATAGAAAGTGAGAGACATGAAAACGTTAATCGTTTCAAGCGTCACGTATCAATGATACGTGCTGCTGACTTTCCAAGATAACGCCATGTGACATGCGAGCTTGGCAGTTGCAGGCGTCGTCCTGCCAAACATGCTATGAGCAGCGCGATTCAATATCAGAGCATCGTTCGAACTCTTGCCAGCTGGAAAGAAATAGACTTGTTGGAAAACTGCAGATTCCATGTGCAGCACAAATTCGTTCACATTATATTGCCGGCGCCATTCTGCAGGAAAGAAAATTCCGTTTAAACTTCCAGCGCACTAGTAGCCGCATTTCAAAACAAAAATAGGCCTGTCGGGCGGTTTTATCTACACAATACACAATTTAATTATTTATCGAAAACCATGCAATGACGTCTGGGAATATTTCGTGCCCCCTGTAGCACTGTCACAGAAGAACTGGAGCCCAATCTACGATGCTGTGTTTTCGAAAGCCTCTGGGTAATCATCACTGCTTATATATGTTGGACCTGACGATTAACCAGATGCCGTTCTTCCGAGCCGCTGCAGCTACGAATAGATTCGAGAATACCGGCCTGAATTTAAAGCAATCGGATCGCAAGCCTTTCAATGTCCCGTAACATGTCAAACCCTTATTGTGCGAAATAGCTTGCTTTGAGGGAAAAAAAATAAATCAAGTTGGCAAGGTTTACCTTATCTGTACGATGCACATTCATGCTCGTGTAATTTTGTGCCGCTATAGAAGCGTTTCAGCAGATCCTCTCGTCGAAGTCTACTACTGTCCATCGCAGGGAGTTCCGGCAGAGATTTACGAGCCTATATATCTACGAACTAATGACGTTCCTTCACAAAGACCAGCCATGTTATGGCTTTTCCTGGAAGACCACCCTCTATAGCAGCCGTCGTTGCCTCTCTGGGATTCGGCGTGACGCAACAGTGAATCGAGCGCTTCGTGAAAGTAGTGGTAGAGCGACGACAACGAAATCATGCGCATGGGCTGCACCTTGAATGGCGGTAAAGTAAGCGATGACGAAGCCAATAAAGCAATAAAAGAACCTCAGATACATGCGGCCAATCTTGCGCTATTTCGATTCGTTTTACAGCTGCAGCTGACCGTTGTTGCGCGGGCGGAGAACAACTTGGATGCAATACCAAGGAAAGTACAGCTTTTGAACGTGCCCCATGCTCATGAACAATGTACTTTTAACGACCATTTCGCAACCGGGCATTTCGCTGGTAGCAGGAAAGAACAACAAAAAATGGCCTGACTTCTTCCCCGCCTAGCTAAAATGGGGCAGTGGCGTAAATGCTTTCCCCTCTAAAATATCATTCCAGTGTACACGAACTACCAATTTAATTATTTATGCTGCTAAAATTTATTAAACTATTAATTTATGTTGCCACAAATGTTAAGTTACGCGATCTGTTCCGCCATGTTGAGTCTCACAATTTTACGTGCCTTTTTCTGTGCCTGCAAGTAGTCGGCTTTTGTTGACAGTAGGTCTGGATGCTATGCTTTAAAATAAAGGTGTATTGGGGTGTAAAAGTAATCCATGTGAAGTCTATTTCAACCTGATGCAGCACCTAAAGGAATTGCTTATGGGTTAATTTCTACAAGAGATGGGATCATCCAGCCCGAGTGAAGAGTCCAAACACTTATTGACGGGAAAAAAAAAAAGTTGTGGTTTGCTGGTGACCACGGTCTGTGGAACCACGATATACATCTAACGACGGAATGCTGAATCCTCCGATGAGGCACTGGAAGGGAGTAACTGTATATGCTTCCCTTGGGGAGCCAAGTTGGGCATCTGAATGAACGCGCCGCTCGCGCCCCTATTCGCGAAATGTGGTCATATGCACAAAAAGCATCCTTTTGAGGGAAAGCCAACTTCACGGCTGCGCTTGCACCATAGAGTTTCTATGGCCTGCACTGCCGCCCGCCTCGCCACCTGGCCTTCGCGGAAGGAAGGAGCAAGCACACTCGGCAGCTGAGCCACGCCGTATCCTGCATTCAAGAGGAGTGGCTTTTCTGCTTGACACGAATGCGTCGGCGGGCAAGATGGCCACCTATATATGCGCAACTGTGCTCCCGTGGGGAGCACATACAGTAACTCTAGAAGGGAGAAGTTAGCTACTCCCTCTAGCAGACACCGACAGATTTACTGCACTGCCCGTGAGGAAACAATAACGGTGCCTAAATGGCCTAGAGGATTTCAGGGTTATTCTTGGGAATTTCAAGGTCATTTTGGGAAGTTTCAACATGCGGGAATGCTATTAACGTTACTGTTTCCACGTCTTCTCACATATGTATGACACAGGCACACGTTTATTTCAATTATGCTCAGTAAAGTTTGTCATATGACTAGTGATTCGGACTGTGGGTATGAATGCATGCGTGAATATTGCGGCTTTGCGTATGGAATTAGTCTTCCTTGTAAGTCGCTGTGAACTCCTGCTGCTATCATTTACACATGTTTTACTGACACATATGCGACGAGTAATATCTTGCGCCGGCTCAAGACAAAAATGACAGCATCGTCTCAACATTCATGCACAAAAGAAAATGAAGATGCTGCAGCTGCGTATGCCGTTTCAACGAAAGGTCACCATCCTTACTCCCCCTACCCTTTCCCCATTCCTCTCCCCCCCATACAGTTGTAAATAGCCCGATCTTCATTGCTCAAAACGGTTTCAAGGAACCGAAATCATATTTAGTGACTTTTGTTGTGTAGCCACATCAGTATTCGAAAAGGCATTGATTAAAGGCGCTCTATTGTGAGAGGAAAAACAGCATTTAGAATGTATTTATTCTCCATCCTGTAACTGCTACAGTCGGTTACTAAGCGTTCCCAATTACCGCCAATCTTGTATAAACGAGCACTAGGCCTCTATCACAAAGGGCAACTGTGTACGCTGAAACGGTTCCTAATAACAGGAGTTGCCTCGTTGTGACCCATAACTCATAAGTGATAGTGGTTGGCCAATGCTAATTAACCCTTAAGAAGGAGAAGGGAATGCGGGCCCCTGATCTGCTAGCGTGAAGCCACACACCTTCCGTTATACTGCACGTATTTAAGCAAGAGAGCTCGGGATGGGGGTTGGGCAGGCAACGGCATTATAGCCACGAATGCCGGAGCTCGCAAATGTTCATCCTTGCAAGGCCAGTGTTGCGTCAGCAAAAGGCATGCATGCACGCCCCCTACAGGAGGAGTAAGAGCACGCCCCGAGTTGAGCAGGGGGGAAGGGGGCTTTCTCCAAGGCCGGGGATCCCATTAATTGCGTCACGCGTTCGAGACTGCGCGGTGCAGCCGTGGCAAATGCACGTGCTCCGTACGAGGCACTCATCCCCATTTGCAAGCGTCGCTGTTCTTTATTCGAGCCGCGCTTCACCGCTGAGACGGAATTTTGATGTTACAATTTCTCGAAGAAGCCAGCGCGCATACGTGGGCCCACCCGCCTTTGCCTTGTGCGTGGCTGCGCAATTCTTGATTCGGAGGAAGCGGGATGCCGGAATTCACTTAATGTATGCGCGCCGGTTGCGATGGGCGTCGACTTGATCCGTTCGTATCGGAGAATCGAATGGCGCCGAGCGCGATAGAAAAAGACCTCTGCTTGCATACGGTGGCTTCGTGCAAGCGGTCGTTGTGTCTTAAGCCGTTTAGAAAAGCTGTGTGCTAAATATTTAGCCCTATCGACATCTTTTAACATAGCTTTATCATCGTCGTCATCGTCGTCATCATGATCATCATCTTCCTATTTTAACACGAAAGTGTTTTATTCCGGGGTCCACCAAGACTTCACTGACGTATTTCCGTCACGGAAATACGTCATAGAACATAATACAAAGAAAGAAACCAGAAGAAAAAGTTCCACAAACATGCAAAATTTGGGAATCGAACCCACGACCTCTCGGTCCGCGACGATAGATCGCCGAGCGTTTAACCCATTGCGCCACAAACGCATTCGCAGAGAGCTACACAGACGCGCCTTATATATCTAACACTCCTCCGTGTACCCGCGCTCTTGCTCGGGGCGGTGCCGCCGCCTACGAGCAGAAAAGAGAAGTACTGCATTATGACACTAAAGCCCGGGATACATGGAGCGAACTTTCTCGACGAACTTCACGCGTCAAGTAACGACGCGGCGACACGACGCAGGATGTTTGCTGTGTTGCAATACATGCGGCGAACGCCGCCGCGCGTTGGCCGCCGTGTTGGCGGCGGTCCCGGCCGCCCGCTTCGAACTGAATTTGGCGTTGTCCTTGTAGAATTCACTTAGTTGGAAGCAAATGACTGCGTAAACGGCTTTCGCTTAGTCTCAGGCCGCTTCGACGACAGAGTATTATGGATAACCTTGAGTAGTTTTCGAGATCGCTTCTCGTTTCGAACGCGTCTAAGCCTAGCGAAAGAAATATCCGATGCCAACGTCATCTATCGGGGAAGTCGGGAGATAGGCATGACGACAGCATGTGGCCTCTGAGATCAGAAGATTTCTGTTGAAGGTTGTTGTAGAGAGCTTGCACTGCTTGTCTGTTTCCTCGCAGATCAGCGGATATGGGATGTACAAATACAACGCGATTCCTGAGAGATCATACTAGGAACTACTCAATCGGTGCAGAGACATGCAGACACGGCAACACCAACGCGATTGCAGACGACGCGAAAAGGCGCGCGCGCGCGAAACACCAGCATGCATTGCGACCGGAACTAGTGCCTCCTGATTGGCTGTCGTCCACCGCTGCGCGCTAGACGCTTCCGGCGGCGGCGTTCGCCCGACGAAAATGTTTGGACAGGCAGATCGGCTGCGGACGGCAAATTTCTTGACGCCGGCCGTCGGACGTTCGCCGCCCGACGAAGTTCTTCGCTCGGACGCCGGTTATTCGCTCCATGTATTCCGGCCTTAACGCGCACCGACAGTGAACGCTTCGGTGGTCTCAGCACTACGACGCCTCGATGCCAGCATTCGAAGGGACGCTGGCATCAAGAAGCACTACCAACGCCACCTAGGTGGCGTTCACCGTACTCAGCACAGCGGAGCGTGGCCTCCGCAATTAGCTCTGAAAATGTTTCTGAAGTTGATCGCGGAGGCTGCAATTACGACGCGCTGTACGCGCTGATTTGACTCGGTGACGATTCAGTTACGTGCTTTGTCTTGCGCGTTGTATTAGTGTGTCAGTTACGTGCTTCGTCTTTCGCGTTGTGCTAGCGTGTGCAGCGTAGTGCAGCTTCCATATGCACGACGGTTGCTCATGGTCATCGACGTTGGTAGTCGTGATGGAGGAGACGTGCCACCAGGCGTCAGCGTGGGTGCATCAACGCCTAAGGGCGCTTTAGCCACAAAACACCAATAGACATTATATATCAATGTGCAATAAACATTACACTACTTCTGTGAAGACACGTTTCACTTTCGTGTTCTATACCGATTCCTATATAAGAGGGATCAACCACATTTTTTATGTCCCCTGCAGGACACAGGCCTCTCCCAGCGACCTCAATTACCCTGTATTGCGCTAGCTGATTTGAAGTTGCGCCTGCAAATTTTCTATTTAAATCAACCCACCTAATTTTCTGTAAATTCTGTAAATTCGTTGTTACACCGGATATCTGCCCTACACATTACATGGCCTCCCAGCTTCATTTTTTTACAGAGAAGCTGTTAAGGGCTCACTCTTCGATGGTCGCGTCCGGATGTAGAAAAAACTGTCAGCCCTTCCACTGCGGTGGAGATGGAAGACTAGCGAAGCGGTACTATGGTGATAATTATGTATTTCCTATTGTGAATATTAAGATGTGATGGTGTAATTGGTTGTTTAAAGTATTAAAGAATGAGAAATATATATGATCCGGTGGTTTTCATTCATTTAGTGACCATAGCTACCGTGGCCTTATGGCGCTACGGTACACCGCCATAGGGTATACGGCAAAGGTTGGCACGTTCTTTATAAGCACGTCACCAAGGCCGCGCGCGTTCGGTGCGAACGCGGGCAAAACGCCGCCGCCGTCGACAATAGTTCTGCTCGTTGTTTGTGTGACCGCACACAACCGGCTGTCAAAATGCTGCCGCGAGCAAGCGTGCAAGCAACAGCGGGCGAAGGATCATGCGGTCTATCGCTTCAACGGAAACTGAGTGGCGAAAGCTCAGCGCGTACAAAGGTAGGAGTCATGCTGCAGATCGTTTTCAAGTTACGGTGCGCGCGACCGCCCGGCGCCGCGCAAACTACAAGTTGCTCGCAGAGCAGAAGCCGCAACCCCTCTCTCCCGCGCTGCCTTCCCGCTGTCCCCCTTTCGCGTGGGAGTCACCAGTTCCCCTTCGCTCGTTGCGTTTTTCCTCCGAACAAACGGCACGCGGCCGGGCCATGGCGAGTTGTAAGGGCAACTGATAATAGCGCGAGCGCGATGTCTACGTGACGGAACGGCTAAACGCCGTTGTCGACACGGGCGAGGCGGGCGAGAGCCCAGAGAGAGTCCGCGACACAGGCGGCAGAGGCCGGCAGGGCTGCGCGCATGCGCCGCCGTGGGAGAGCGGGCGCGCACACGCACAGTCTAGGGTTCCTCGATGCCCTCATCGTCCACTGCTCCCCTTCCATTGAGAACTCGCGTCTGCTCTCCGCCGTGCGTTGGTTCGCCATGAAAGCGCGCGTTGCTCGCCCTCGCGCGCTTTCAGTCGCACATACAGCATACGGCCAATGAGAGTTTTTATTGCGATAGCAACTATATTTACACTCCAAGCGGATTTCTGCCGTCGCCGTCGCCGTCGCCGTGAGGTTCCGTATGACGTCCAACGGCGATGAAATCGTCGCCGCGCGCCGTATGCTGTATGTGCGAGGGAGAGCACGCGAGGGACGCGTGCTTTCACGAGGAGCGAACGCACGACGGAGAGCAAACGCGCGTTCTGCGCCGTGCTCCATGAAGGGCTGCAGAATTAAGCGTCTCTTTCCTGCTTTACAATCACCATATATAGAGAGCAAACCCGACTTCTACCGTCACGCGAAAGGCCGTAGGGGGACGGGAGGGAGGGAAGGGAGGCTACGTTTAGCTGCGGCGCCAAATGCCTATATATATATAAAAAATGTCACAGTTTCGCCCTAAGGGCGAAGCAATGAATGCGATAGCAACACAGCAATGTCATACGAAGTAAGGTGAGCGGCTTTGGTAGCAATATGAATTGTAGTAAACCCGAGCTGATTAAGTAAGCAGGTGTGCTACGGCGTAAGTAGACCGACATGAAGAGAGACTCGATGACCACGAGAAGGCGCTTGTGAAACGGTGGCGTTGATGAGAAGCGCTTCCTGTGGGCAGCGCGTGCTAAGGGACACACCTGTAGCGCTGCACTGCCGACCCGGGCAGCATTGCATGTGTAGCGTGCGTTGGAAAATGTGGCCCGACTATTACTAACTGATTGAACAAGCGTGGTGTGAGCGCGCACAAACATGAATAGATCACACTGAATGACTGCAGACAACGACTGTCAAAACGCTGGCAGCAAGCGCATACGCCGCAGCAGCGGGCGAAGGTAAGTGCGGTCTATCGCTTCAACGGAAACTGAGCGGCGAATGCACGGCGCATAAAGGTCAGAGCCGTGTGGAAATAAGCGACGGTGCGAGCGAGCGACGAGCGCGGTAGTTGGCAGAGTAGAAGTGCGCCCCCCCCCCGCACCCTCCGGCGCTGGCTTCCCGCTTCCTTGCTTGCGCGTGGGAGATTGAGTGCGTTCGCTCTCGCGCGTCCCCGCACGCTTCCGCTCGGATTTCTGCCGTCGCCGTCGTCGTCGCCGTCGCCGTGAGGTTCCGTATGACGTCCAACGGCGATGAAATCGTCGCCGCGCGCCGTATGCTGTATGTGCGAGGGAAAGCACGCGAGGGACGCGTGCTTTCACGAGGAGCGAACGCACGACGGAGAGCAAACGCGCGTTCTGCGCCGTGCTCCATGAAGGGCTGCAGAATTAAGCGTCTCTTTCCTGCTTTACAGTCACCATATATAGAGAGCAAACCCGACTTCTACCGTCACGCGAAAGGCCGTAGGGGGACGGGAGGGAGGGAAGGGAGGCGACGTTTAGCTGCGGCACCAAATGCCTATATATATAAAAAAATGTGGTTGATCCCTCTTATATAGGAATCGGTATAGAACACGAAAGTGAAACGTGTCTTCACAGAAGTAGTGTAATGTTTATTGCACATTGATATATAATGTCTATTGGTGTTTTGTGGCTAAAGCGCCCTAGGCGTTGATGCACCCACGCTGACGCCTGGTGGCACGTCTCCTCCATCACGACTACCAACGTCGATGACCATGAGCAACCGTCGTGCATATGGAAGCTGCACTACGCTGCACACGCTAGCACAACGCGAAAGACGAAGCACGTAACTGACACACTAATACAACGCGCAAGACAAAGCACGTAACTGAATCGTCACCGAGTCAAATCAGCGCGTACAGCGCGTCGTAATTGCAGCCTCCGCGATCAACTTCAGAAACATTTTCAGAGCTAATTGCGGAGGCCACGCTCCGCTGTGCTGAGTACGGTGAACGCCACCTAGGTGGCGTTGGTAGTGCTTCTTGATGCCAGCGTCCCTTCGAATGCTGGCATCGAGGCGTCGTAGTGCTGAGACCACCGAAGCGTTCACTGTCGGTGCGCGTTAAGGCCGGAATACATGGAGCGAATAACCGGCGTCCGAGCGAAGAACTTCGTCGGGCGGCGAACGTCCGACGGCCGGCGTCAAGAAATTTGCCGTCCGCAGCCGATCTGCCTGTCCAAACATTTTCGTCGGGCGAACGCCGCCGCCGGAAGCGTCTAGCGCGCAGCGGTGGACGACAGCCAATCAGGAGGCACTAGTTCCGGTCGCAATGCATGCTGGTGTTTCGCGCGCGCGCGCCTTTTCGCGTCGTCTGCAATCGCGTTGGTGTTGCCGTGTCTGCATGTCTCTGCACCGATTGAGTAGTTCCTAGTATGATCTCTCAGGAATCGCGTTGTATTTGTACATCCCATATCCGCTGATCTGCGAGGAAACAGACAAGCAGTGCAAGCTCTCTACAACAACCTTCAACAGAAATCTTCTGATCTCAGAGGCCACATGCTGTCGTCATGCCTATCTCCCGACTTCCCCGATAGATGACGTTGGCATCGGATATTTCTTTCGCTAGGCTTAGACGCGTTCGAAACGAGAAGCGATCTCGAAAACTACTCAAGGTTATCCATAATACTCTGTCGTCGAAGCGGCCTGAGACTAAGCGAAAGCCGTTTACGCAGTCATTTGCTTCCAACTAAGTGAATTCTACAAGGACAACGCCAAATTCAGTTCGAAGCGGGCGGCCGGGACCGCCGCCAACACGGCGGCCAACGCGCGGCGGCGTTCGCCGCATGTATTGCAACACAGCAAACATCCTGCGTCGTGTCGCCGCGTCGTTACTTGACGCGTGAAGTTCGTCGAGAAAGTTCGCTCCATGTATCCCGGGCTTTAGTGTCATAATGCAGTACTTCTCTTTTCTGCTCGTAGGCGGCGGCACCGCCCCGAGCAAGAGCGCGGGTACACGGAGGAGTGTTAGATATATAAGGCGCGTCTGTGTAGCTCTCTGCGAATGCGTTTGTGGCGCAATGGGTTAAACGCTCGGCGATCTATCGTCGCGGACCGAGAGGTCGTGGGTTCGATTCCCAAATTTTGCATGTTTGTGGAACTTTTTCTTCTGGTTTCTTTCTTTGTATTATGTTCTATGACGTATTTCCGTGACGGAAATACGTCAGTGAAGTCTTGGTGGACCCCGGAATAAAACACTTTCGTGTTAAAATGTTGCGAGGCGAGAAGGTGGTAAAGACTTCCGACGCTGCTCGACGAGTTTTCCGTTCTAATCTCGTCGAAAACCTCCGAGCCGCCCCCAGAAGCACCGGCACAGTCACCAATGCCACGCGCGTTCGGTGCGAACGCGGGCAAAACGCCGGCGGCGTCGACAACAGTTAGGCGCGTTGCTGGTGCTGCTGCATGTCCAAGTTTATACACCTGATAAAACTACTATCCTTACTCCGTATTGCTCTCTACTAATTTGCTATCGCAATTGATGCTTCGCCTTTCGGGTGAAGTGCGACATTTTTTTCTACATCCGGACGCGATCATCAAAGAGTGAGCCCTTAACAGCTTCGCTGTAAAAAAGTCTCATTGGCCGTATGCTGTATGCGCGAGTGAAAGCGTGCGAGGGCGAGGGACGCGTGCTTTCACGCCGTGCTCGAGTCGCGTTTGCGGAGAGCAAACGCCACTTCCCAGTGGAAGGGGAGCGGTGGGCGAGGAGGGCATAATAGCCTGAATACTTCCTCTATAGCATGTAGTGAATAGCATTGGAGAGATTGTGTCACTTTGCTTGACCCCTTTCTTGACAATTAATGTTTTTCTTTTCTTGTGGAGAAGCAAGTTTATTATAATGAAAAGCACCAAAGCAAGCGTTACAACCAACTGGAAATTTGTGAATTTTTGGGTGAGATTTATTGTATCCACAAATTTGTTCTCCAAGCGTGAACTAGGAACACTGGTTCATCTATAGGAGTGCACATCAAATGTTTCACATCTAGTGCACGTGGAAACACCCTGTCAGTTCAGAGGCTCGCATGACTGCATTATCACTCTACAATGAGGAGAGAATCCATGGCCATATATACTGCTGCCTGAAAGAACTCGGACGGCCATCTTTTAGAGCTTTATTTTTCGAACGCCCACTGGTCAAACATTAACCAATATTCAAGAACCGGCCCTATAATTGTTCTAAGAAGTATTAAAAATATACCCTACAGCATTGCTTTGGCTAGTTCCTTAAAATTATCAGGTATTACAAATCTAGACGCAGCGACGCCACTGGTAATGATAAACCGCATCGCTTGCGATTAAGGGCTCGCACGTAAATCATGCGCAGAGTGATATGAACTTTTCGGTATTTTTCCAGTCACCGGTACACAACAAACTTACTTTTCATCCCTACTTATCCTCTTTAAATGAACCTGCTTGCACGTGATTGTTACAAAACTACTTTGCGACAGAAATACGTCCTGCTCTGTCGAGGGGATCTAACCTGGACCAGTATAAAGTAAGGGTTAGTTTCGATCGATTCCATTCCTTTTTTATTATCCACCGTACGACCCGCGCAAGGCCATAAGCGACACTCGCAAACAACACGCAGCGATAAATGTGAGCAATGAACACCCGTTACCAAAGGGGCTTCTAAGAGATGGGCAGGTCTTGCTCCACCGTCTCCGCTCGCGCTTCGCCTTTACACCGGACATGATCGAACGATGGAGGTGCTTCGCCAGTAAGAAAAGAAACAAACAACAGCTACAAATGGCAACGACAATCGACTCGCAGGCCACCGCGTCCTCAGATGAAGAAGAACAGCCCAACTGACGACGAGTCAAATACTCAAAAAAGGTTCAGACTGCCCAATCCCGTGCCGCCCGACGGCCCGACACCTAATTTGGGACTGTCCGGCACACGAAGCACTGCGAGCCAAACATGTCGAGGCAGCCACGATCATGGACTACGAGAGCTGGATCCGACCAGTGGCCCACAATCGACGACCCGTGCACGACTTCCTCTTGGCGTTCGGGAGAGGACGCCGGTCGCCACAGCGAACAGACGCGACTCCACATCGCTCCGTCCATTTCGCCCTATTTATGCCGCAAATCTACAGAATTTCCGCCGAAGTTTGTTTGCAGAGACTCCCTTACATCTGGAGACCAAGTGGATCAAGTCTGAAGCCAGCTGGGCTGCCCCAATAATTTCTTCGGCACGTTTCACCAGAACCGCCTGGGTTAACCCTGACGAAGAACAGGGAACGCTGCGACGCTCTTGCGTGCGCGGCCCCGACGCGCGCCGCGTCGATACAGCATGCCTCCTAAACTCGTCACAGACGCCGACGGCTGGACCTCCAAGGCCCCGCGCACGCCCAAGGGTAAGCCCAACCCCGAGAATTTCCTGACTCTTATCTTGCGGCCACCAGCAGGATTTAACTTAGCGGTCGTCCGTCCACAAGATCTGCACGCTAGTCTGGCTCTATCGGCAGGCCTCACGAATTCTGAAGCAAGCTCGACCACCCTCAGAATACGCAACGAGAAGAACTTGGGCGTGATAGAATGTGCCGATGTAGCCGCAGCCAGGAAGTTGCAAAACGCTGAATCATTCACCTACGACAATCAAACGTACCCTTCGAGGATCTATGCCATGCCGCCACCTGACTCATGCAAGGGAATTGTACGCAATATCGAACCCAACACATCATCGGTGGATCTAATGGAAGGACTTCGAGCTCCCAACTACGAAATACTTAGTGCACGCATGATGGGTGCCACCGCAACGGCCCTTGTCACGTTTCGAGGCACGTACATCCCATATGAAGTTATCTACAGAGGGGGCATCCTCCGCTGCGTTCCACACCAACCCCGAGCTCAATTTTGCACCGCCTGCTTAGCTATCGGCCACAGACTGGATGTCTGCCCCAACAGCAATGTTAACCGTTGCAAGATTTGTGGGCACACAACGACCGACTCGAACAGCGCACACCACTGCAAACCTGGCTGTCCCAACTGCGGAAAGGACCATGCGGCAGATGATCCAGATTGCGAGACCCGTAAGGCAGCAGACCAAGCGGTGCGCCGGGCAGCCTACCTCAAGCGACTAAGACATAGACAACATGCCAACCCAGAGATCCATGTTCAAGGTGAAACACCACCTGCACCTACCCACAAAGTCGTCATTGTTCGAGAGGAAAGCCAGAGCCCAGAACGGAACAGGAACCGCCACAGGAGCCGCCACAGGAGCCCCAGTAGCAGCCGCAGTAGAAGCCGCAGCAGAACCGGCCCCACTGTCCAGGGACCCATAGTGCGCAACACCTCTATAGCCTCTGTGAAGGCCCTCTCTGGGAGCCCCAGTACAACAAGGGAAGCTAAGGTGAGTCAGCCACTCGATACCCCTCCTTCCCAAGGCCTCTCTTCAACCCGTACTGTTAAATCACTCACAAAGCAAGCAACACTCGACTATCGACGCGCTCTCATGAAAACGAAAGTCGCACCGCCACACCCTAATACACAAGGGGCACGAGCTTTATCCAACACAGCGGACACGCCATCAGACAGCATGGACACAACAAACATAGACAACCCGACAAATTCTACTGCTGAAACTGCACTGCCTGCACAAGAGGTTGATGTAGATACACAATCGCCGGAACCAAAACGAGCACGATGCCAAGCTACAACGAGTCAGACACTCGAACAGCGCCTTGAACAGTTCGACGCCATGATAGATGCTAAGATTACAGCAGCCTTAGAAGAGTTCATGACGCGCCTTATGCCAAAGATCGAATCCCTCATCGACACCATTATAACCAGGAAGTTAGATGCTCTACTCATGCCGCAGTTAGAAATCGCACTCCAGCCAATAACAGCACAACTGGACGTGTGCAGCAGCAAACTGAAACGCTACGACGAAGCAGAACTTACTAGGTCGCGTAGGCAAACAAGCACTGCGCGCACCACTCCATACCCCTCACCGAATGCAATCCAAAATGAGTGATAGCACCATGGCCGATGATCTCACTGTGTGGCAATGGAACTGCAGGGGCTTCTCTAAGAAGCGAGGCTTGCTCACGCAGTACATTGCCGCACAGGATCGTCGCCCAGACGTTTTACTCATTCAGGAAGCAAACCACACACCGAACTTATCAGGCTACAGAACTTTCTGCACCCACAAAGAAAGTGCGCCAATCGCTATCATGGTTCGTAAAGACCTCACGGCAGCACATGTTCATGACACACCGCAAAGCCTAACCATTAGGATATATCCCACACAAACAAATAAGCCAAGTAGCTCTCATCACCTGTACATAACAAATGTGTACAGTTCACCAAAACAGAAAGCAGATTTTCTCGCGGAAGTAACACATATGCGCCCTGCAAGACATTTCACACATTTAATTGCTGGAGATTTTAACGCGGCCCATACGTCTTGGGGGTACTCAAAAAATACCCAAAAAGGCACCTATGTCAACCGGATCATACAACAGGAAAACTTCACGGTGCTAAACGATGTCGACTCACCCACGCGACACGGAAACTCTGTCGAGCGTGACACCACCCCAGACCTAACACTACTTAAAGGCCCCATAAATGCATCGTGGATCAATACACACGACACGCTTTCCAGTGACCATACCCTGATAAAATAATACTGCACACAGGATGTTATAAACGAAGAACACGCAAGCGCCGCTTAACAGACTGGACTAGCTTTAGAAAAGAACAATTGGGAGATATAACGGAGCATACACTACAGTCATGGAGCGAGTCTCTGAAGAAGCGCGTGAAAGCACATACCACAGAAATTAGTGAAACAGAACACACACCCAACATAGATACGCATCTTCTTCACATGTGGGAAGCGAGACAGGGCCTGATAAAAAGATGGAAAAGAAACAAAACGAATACGAAACTCCGAAGGCGCATAGGGCTACTAAACGAAGAGATTGCCTGCGTATTCAGACCATCTCACCCTCGAAAGCTGGCATACTACATGTGACAATCTGAGCAATACACTACACCTGGGGTCGGCCTGGCACCTTATAAGGGCTCTTTTAGACCCAGCACAGACCAAAACCGAAACAACAAGCTCACTCCGCAAGCTGCTTGACGGCTACCAAACACCGGAGGATCTATTCCAAGAACTACATGATAAGCACATAGCCACAGCATGTAAACCTCAGTATGCCGATTACACAGGCCCAGAGCCCACGAACCCTAACCTTAGTGGCGAAATTACACTTGAGGAGCTCAAGCAAGCGATAGCCGAGACAAAATCCAATAAAACTCCCGGACCCGATCAAATCACAACATCGCAGCTTCGAAATCTCACCAATGACGACTATGAATTCCTCCTTCAACAAATGAACAAAGCATGGAATACAGGTCAGCTCCCACAGGAATGGAAGACGGCTAGGATAGTGTTCATACCGAAACCGGGAAAACCCCTAGCGGTTGAAAATCTCAGACCAATTTCTCTCACCTCTTGTGTGGGGAAACTATTAGAGCGTATAATACTCAATAGGCTCCGTACACATCTAGATAGAACGGCATATTTGCCACACTCCCTTATAGGATACCGGCAGCACATATCTACACAGGACGTGTTGCTCCAACTACAGGAAGATATCACCCGAGAACCCAGCATGGCCCAACTAAGAGCCATCCTTGCAATAGACCTTAGAAAGGCTTTCGATTATGTGACACACGACAGCATGCTACAGGAACTTGCAGGTACTGCATGTGGCGTAAAACTATACAATTACATCCGTAGCTTTCTGAAGGAACGCACCTTCACGATTAGCGTAGGTAGCATGACGTCAAAGGCTTACCCGCACCCTCAGAAAGGCATACCGCAGGGATCAGTCATATCCCCCACGTTGTTCAACCTTGCCATGTGTAGAATACACAGGGCGCTACAACAAGTTCCAGACATCAAATACACAATTTATGCCGATGACATCACGATCTGGATAAAAAGAGGATCCCCAGGTTTTATACAAGACACCCTTCAAGAGGCTTTCAACAACGTTCAGGCTGCGGCGGCACAAATTGGACTTGGATGCGCTCCCGAAAAATCAGGACTTCTCCTAGTGCACAACCCCAGGTGGAAACCCCCATGCATCACAATTATGTGTGAGAACACACCCATACCTCAGCCCAAATGTCTAAGGATTTTAGGCCTCCATGTACAGAAAGACGGTGGCCCCGCCGCTACAATACAACACTTGCTTAGACAAGGAGAGCAAGTTCTTCACATGATGCGAAGGGTATCTAATAGAAACCGGGGACTAAAAGAAGCAGACATGCTACGCCTTCGCGACGCGTTACTGATATCCAGACTTCGATACCATTTGCCTTACACCAATCTTCGCAAACAAGATACGGCACGCATCGATGCGTTAATTCGCAAGGCTACCAAGCTAGCATTGGGACTCCCCGTCAGCACGAGCACACAACTACTTAACGACACGGGTTGTCACAATACCATCACCGAAATAGTCACCATTCACAAACGGAGACAAGAACTCCGACTGCAACAAACTGCGCAGGGCAGACACATACTTGACAGTGTGGGCTTTCAACCATCACCCACACCCATACCAGCCACACTGTCACTTCCACCGCAAACTAGGTCACTGCTCAAGATCGCGCCACTCCCCAGACACATGCACCCCGTGATTAATAAGGCTAGGCGGACACAGCGAGTAGCATACTTCAAAAGATACATAGGACGCAACCCACACGGCACATATTACTATACAGATGCTAGTGTTCAAGACAAAGGCACTTCTATAGCGGTGGTAGATCACACACTTCGGACGATACACAGTGAATTAATTCCAAACACTGATACGACCACAGCAGAACTACAAGCGGTAGTAGCAGCGATACAACATCTCCCAGTAACACTCATCACTACACCCATCATATTTACTGATTCAATGTCAGCATGTAGAAAACTCATACATGACGACTTACCTAAACATATCACACAACAGTTACAAGAATGTCTCCATCGGCAGGTAGAGATTGTCTGGATTCCTGGTCATGAGGGGATGTTGGGGAATGAACGAGCTAACCTGCTTGCCTGCGATATGATACTCCAGGCTCCCAACATCCCCCGGCCAAATCTATTAATCTCACCAACGCCTCCACCACAATTGCAACCATTTAGGGACGAGCGTAGGATATACCCTAAGCTACACCAAGACATTACAAGGACACAGGGCACACTCATCAGACAAGCCCAGACGAACACCCTGCTCACTCCAGCACGGAAACACCTCCTGCAAGGCATAATTACTGAAGACCTCCCTCGCTGTAGCCACTGTGGTGCCTATCCCCCAACACATCACATATCCTATGGCAATGCCATCCAAAACTACCCCCCCCTACCCAAACCTTCATCCCTCCCACCTACCCCTTCCTCCGAGTGGCTGACCGCCGCAACCACCCTTCACGACCAACGATTCCTTGCGGACTTCATCGGCCTAGCGCTGAAGCACGCCGCAAGTGACGCCCTGGACTGAGGGCGTCGATGCTTTTTTTTTTTTTTTTTTAATCTCAGAATAAAGTGATTTCTCTCTCTCTCTATTTGACGTCGATCAAAGAAAACGTCTTCCTGAGTGAGGGGGGGGGGGGTTGAGAGTAACCTGTTACGCACGGTACGCTTGCGTGTCAACACTCACGTGAGGGGACTATAGGATTGTCTTGGGAGTAGGACTGATTACTAGATTTTCTTCGCAATCGGCCCACATTTTTGACTTCACAACCTCCGAATCGGCTCAAATGGCAGACTGAACTTACCGACGGGAACGTCCCACATTTTTAGACTGATCTACCTTCGGGATCGGCCCTTATTTTAGACTGCGCTGTCTCCTGGATTAGTCTATGAAAGAGTCTAGAAACAATCCATTTCGGGATAGTGTTCTCAACTTGAAAAATCTCACCTTGAATGTCAGCCTTCATGATGCCTCGGAAAGCTCCTTGGTAGTCATGACCACGAACGGCGAGGTCCTTGTATATGTCTTCGGCGTCCAGCTCGTACGTTATGCCCTCGGTAGAGGCCACCGGCAACTCCGTGTCGATCGGCGAGGCTCCACCTTGACCGCGCGAATGCAGCCACTTGCGGCCAGCGTGCCGTCTTCCATCACCTCGAACTCGCCAGAGGAGTGCACGATGGTGATGAGTCGCACAGTGCCTGGTTCACGGGAGATTCTCTTTAAGGCATTCAACGAAGCGCACTGTCGCTTTAATACGTATATTAGAGTGCCGTGTAAACCAATGAATATTTAATGCTCACAGGATCACCCAATCGACACATTCGATTACTCTGATCTTTGTGCTACGTGAAAGTAGATACCCAATAATTATAGAAAGAATGCTTGAATGTTTTGCAGCATCCTAATTGAATTACTATTGATACAATGCAAAGCATAGTCAACTCCTCTGACATCTGCGTAATGCGAAGCATTGCGTTTATGTCACTATGTAGGTGATGTTTGTTGTTGTGATATCCAGTGAATAAAGTGGGGCATCCAAAAGACTCATTAAAGAGCGCCCGTACCCTGTGGGACAGACCCAGCGACAGATACGGATTGGCCCCCGCAGTACATCGGCCCACATTTTTTCAACGGTGCTGGATCGGCCCATGAAAACGTGCGGACGCCGACTAGATTCCGGGAAGAGAAACCTGTTTTGAACTCGATAAGAATGCTACGCATTAGAAACTATGCGGATTAACATCTCCAAACTTCCCAGTCGGTTATGACGGAGTAGTCGAGAGTTACACACTTATTGTGACAACTTGGGCTTCTTAACGTGCAGCTAAAGCGTGGCACGCCGGGAATCCAAGTCGTCATTGTGCTTAACAGCGCAACACCACAGCCACTGAGTAACCGCGGCAGGTGAATAATGTACTATATTTTGTTTGCAGGTATGGTGGATACGTCATGAAGTCTTGGTACACTGGCTCATCCGTTCCTACCAAACGCACGAGAAGAAACGCACGCAGCATTCTTTATTTTATTTTCATGAGCAACGTCGTCCCACTTAGCCAACTATAATACTACTATCATGATCGTGATCAAGTGCATGAAGCCAGCTCTGTTAATTTCCCGACCGACTTTGGTGTGAAATTGAAATACCTGATAACTGTTTCCGAGCAATCATACTTTGCAAGGTGATTATTTTATGTGTAAATGCGCGGGTGAAACACTTTCTACAACTTTGAATGTATGTGCCAGCACTCATCCAAATGGGATACTTAACATGAATATTAGGCAGAGTCGGATCGCTTGAATTACACTCTTGTAATGCCAGAGATGCCAGTATTACCGAAACTGCAGGCATCGTACCACAGGAAATGCGCAACAACGACAGACAGTGGTGACGTCACCTTAAAATTAACGCTCAGTTCATCGTGCCGTCACGAATTTTGGCACCGTTTTGGCATTTGGTAACCGTTCTTAATAAAGAAATAATTACTATTTGGAAGGGTCAAGAGATTCAATTTAGGAAGCTCCAAGTTCTTTTCGACACAAAACGAAAACAGCCTATATGCGCACAATTACTACAACGTTTAGGACGTCGCACTGAGGGCTGTGACACTGAGATGTAGGCACAAAGTGCCAAAAGGAAGCTTTAGTTTCCATGTCAACTGCTAGTATTGCACTAATGTCAGCCGTATAAATAAGACTTTGAGATGTGTAAGGATAATTTCTTATTACAAGTTAATTATTCTATAAATTTTCGTTCATATAACGCAGACATCATCAGTACAATATTAACGCACTGGTCGCGCAAACACAGCAGTACAATTTTTACTGCGAAGCTCTTAACGCAGCTATAATTTAGGTTTTCTGGTCAAAAAACTAGATCACTCACAAAGTTTCTATGTTCACGGAATGTGAGGAATGTTTGGGGCAATACGCAAGCAAACTTTCAAGTTTTGAAGCACGTAATGGGTTAAATGAAATGGCTAAACCCTCGTTTTCAGCCTGCTTCTTAAAGAGATGTGTTATATTAAACGCTTACAAGTTTCCCAGTTTTGCAGAAGGGTGGCTTGCTGGGCTAGTTGGTTCATTGCAACTTATGTAACAGCGCGAAAAATAACAAAGAAGGGACGACGATAGAGACAGATAGAAAAGAGCGCTGACTTTTAACTTTTATTCTACCGACGATGCTAGGCAAATGTACACACAAGAATCGTCAGCAGGAAAGGAAAAACAAGAAAGAAATAAGGAAAGAAACCAGTCAGCATTAATCGCACAAGGTGATATCAACATGGACCCAATCACCAACCAATGTTTTCCAGTTTCCCTGCGAAGACAAAGAATTGCACATAATTATATTTCATAAAATAGTGGCTACTTGAAGGTGATTTGGACCGAAGCTTTGAAGCGTGTAGGTTAACTATGAAGTCTTTGTAAGCAATGCCTTAATAATTTGTTCAAAAGTGTGATACGGCTGTTATCTGCCGTGCTTCACAATGTTCACAGATAACTCTGCGCTGCTCCAATGTACGTATGTTTGGTGGAATGGGTGTGATAATGTGCAATGTGTAACGAAACTTTAACGTTTACATCCTTATCAGAAACGGTGCGAGAGATCGCTTACTTCATTTTCTTTCGTCTTTTTTATCTGTTTGATAAGATTAGTGTTTTTATGTGTATGACGATGTTTGTAGTAAGTTTCCCCGGTGTCCTCCGTCGATTAACAAACGAGACACCTCGAGACAGCGTTGTTTGGCGCTGCGTAGAATCGAAACCGCATCATATATGTTCAGACAATCTCGCCTGAACATATACTCGCACACGTGCTAAGCGCGGACTTCTTGGCGGCACCACCAGGTGGCGTAGTTTGTCAAGAGGGAAGCGCGCGAGAGAAATCCTGCTGCATGCTCGTCTCATACATAACACGTCTTTGAGGCGCAATACGCCGTGTCACTACATTGCTTCAAGGTTAATCGCATTAACGTCGACATTATTAGTGAAATGAGTTACTACTACTACTACTACTACTGCTACTGCTACTGTTAACTGCTAATGGCTGCTACTAATATTAATATTATTTTGCTATGTTCGTTTATCCAACTATTTTTACATATCCATAAAGTATAACTTACACATCGTTCAACCTTTCACATCCTTTCTTTGTCTTCATTGTCTTTCATTTCGGATGATTGCGCGCGCCTCAATTCTGTCATGCTAAAGTATATCGTGAAAAAACTTAATTTCTCTCACGCGCTATGCACTATGACTACTTCCCCTACTAACACAGCTATACGTTCCTTGTATAATTTCAGTAATCCCGCTGGAATGTTCGTGGTACACAACGGTGTATATATGTGCGCCTCATTTGCTCGCTCCATACCCGTCTCAGGCAGGACGATGTTCCTGTGAACCGTGATGTTCTCTAAGATGACGGGCAGCTCCTCCATATATTGACCCCGACGTTTACTCAGAGACTTCCACGCAAGCACCAGGTGACCACCGACCGGAATATCGCCTTGCCGGCCAACCGATGCCCAGCCAGGTAAGCGTTCGCCTCGTTTTTGCCGATGTCAATGTTTGTAATATCGTCCTTTCCCTGCGCATGAAGATAACGTGGTTACCTAGCGATGATCATCCTACTGCAAGTTTGATGTTCCAAATAACAATGTTGCAACCATCTGAAGCAAACATACTCCGCGGAAAGCATACGGAAGTTAACTGACAATTTTATTTGAAGTTTAATAAGAATGAGGTAAACGTAAATGATAGTGCACGAAAACAACTTGCCGAGGTGGGAGCCGAACCCACGCCACCATACGGGTGGCGCAACCACTATGCGTACGTGGTGTGCCGCTTTTTGCACTGCAGTATATCACGTCGGCCACCTTTCCCACCTACTTTCTTGAGTATTTGCGTATATGTACAAAATGAGCTCGGTGGAATGTCAGCCAGCGCTATTCACAGCCACGGAAGCCGTATTATGGGTCATATAACGTAAAACTATCCCAATCTGTTTTTATTTCAATCCACTGATGTCACATTTACGTAACCGCCTACGCAAGCACCAGGCGGTGATTCGCAGTGTTGTTTGAACAGGTGAATGAAGGCTCTCCTCGTTTATAGGAGGCCAATTTGTTTGCTTTCAATGCGAATAGCGTTCCCTTATTGACAGGTTTTTCTTATGTGATTGACTAACAGAGGCGATGAGCATGCATAAGTGGAGAGGGCTTCCGTAGGGCTAAGGTAGCGCAACGAAAGTAGATAACCTGATGAGCAGGCTGGTGCCGGTGTTTACGATTGGCGCGCTTCTTCTTGCTTAGCTCCGGGGTCTGGTAGAAAATCACGGCGGCGTGCAACGGAAGGGTACAAATGCAAATAAAAATGGATTCCTCAGCGAAGAGAATTTGCCCATCAATGTCGTGTACGTGCCGAAAGGGCACGATAGCGTTACATAGCAACGGAAATTTTTTTATTACACCTAAATAAGTCCATTCCTCCCGAGCGCCGAGTAGCCAGTGCCAGACTGATCGGGGGGCAGCCACCTTCTATTCTTTTCCGAAAGGAGCAGTCTCCGGCTATCCAGAAAAAAAATGATTTTGTTTTGCATATTAATGCATGTTTACTGCGTACACTTCACTTTGACGCGGTGCGTTTTCCCGGTTTTTCGACGTCCGCGTGATAGGCAGGAGAAGTGGGCACAACCGAAACACTTTTCACCAGTTACCAGGGCTGATGGAGGAAGAGATATAAAAAAACTTTATTTAAAGAGCAGACGTGACGCTTGTCCCCAGGTGGTGGCATAGAATGGTAAAATCGGAAATAATCCCTTTTCTTTTTGAATGGACTCATCCTGCATAACTAGTGTGTACATGTCATATCAGTGAGGAGCTTTCACTTTCAAGG
>NC_051157.2:118999643-119060538 GCF_013339745.2 Dermacentor silvarum | reverse complement strand
TCCCGCCGCTTCGCGTTGAAGCGAGAGACAGTACGAAGGTCCGTTGGGTCAATTCGCGCGCTGATGCTGCGCGCTTCCTCACGCCAGCGTTTTGACAGCGAGTGTCCGCGGTTATCGGGTTAGATGAGTTCATGTTTGCGTGCGCACGTGACACTATGCTTGTTAATTTAGGTAGTAAACGAATGTTTTACAAGTTTTACGGCTGATATAATTACTATCCGTACTTTGTATAGCTGTCAAATAATTTGCTAATACAATAAGAAAGCACATTCGATGCTTCATTTTTAGGGCGAAACTCCGGCTTCTTTATTTATAATAAATACATGGGAGCGCAGAAACCGTTCTTCTCGGCATCCACCGTACCAATTTTGATGCGGTATGTGGCATTTAAAATTCAAACTTAAAGTCTACTGACTGTAGCAAGGGGATCTCTTATTTCAGCTGTTAGTTATTTTGCAAAAGATCGTGAAAATTACAAACTCAATAGTGAAATTACCGACTCTAAACTCAGCAAATATAAACGATAACACAGTTCTGGAAACTTCAGCTACTGAGAGATCTAGTTGATTTATTACACACTGTTCTGAAGTTTATCACTAATTTGCGAGCATGACTTTTGCAATAGCCTCGTAAACACTGTTACATTTTCACGTAAAATGTAAACTTATATCTCACATGTGTCCGCTTTAGATGGTCTAACAGAGTAAGTTTACAGTTTTCGATGAAGAATTACGAATTTGTAGACTTTGCGTTTCAGCTTTCTTCAAACACCATTTTTGAGCAATTTTTTTTCTTTTCAGTGTCCATTTCAGGTCGCTTTAAATATTATAGCTCTGATTTTTTACTATCGTTCTCAGGCAGCACTTATTCAGGTATTTTGTAAATTTGCAGGCTGTTCCACTTGAAGCTAAGGCCGGACACGTCTGTTTTTCACAAGGACCTCGTGGTGGAGACGGCACAGCATGGCCGAATCAAGCCGGAAATCGGACACATATACAGCGGAGAACTTGTTGGTGAGATGAACTTCATATTCCGGCTTTTCTTATCACGCAATAAAGCATGGATAAAAAAAATGTCACAGTTTCGCCGTAAGGGCGAAGCAATTATTGCGATAGCAACACAGCAATGTCATGCGAAGTAAGGTGAGCGGCTTTGGTAGCAATATGAGTTGTAGTAAACATGAGCTGATTAAGTAAGCAGGTGTGCTGCGGCGTAAGTAGACCGACATGAAGAGAGACTCGATGACTACGTGAAGGCGCGTGTGAAACGGTGGTGTTGATGAGAAGCGCTTACCGTGGGCAGCGCGTGCGAAGGGACACACCTGTAGTGCTGCACTGCCGATCTGGGCAGCATTGCATGTGTAGCGTGCGTTGGAAAATGTGGCCCGACTATTACTAACTGAATGAACAAGCGTGGTGTGAGCGCGTACAAACAAACATGAATAGATCACACTGAATGACTGCAGCCAGCGACTGTCAAAACGCTGGCAGCGAGCGCATCCGCCGCGCAGCGGGCGAAGGTACGTGCGGTCGATCGCTTCAACGGAAACTGAGCGGCAAATGCACGGCGCATAAAGGTCAGAGCCGTGTGGAGATAAGAGACTGTGCGGGCGAGCGAACGACGAGCGCGGTTGTTGGCAGAGTAGAAGTGCGCCCCCCCCCCCCCCCCCGCGCTCCCTCCAGCGCTGGCTTCCCGCTTCCTTGCTTGCGCAGGGGGGATTGAGTGCGTTCGCTCTCCGTGATAGCGCGCGTCCCCTCACGCTTCCGCTCGGGCATACGGCGCGCGGCGAAGATTTTATCTATAGGATACGACGACAGCGACGGCGACGGCGACGGCAGAAATCCGGTTGAAGTGTCCATATAATTGCTATCGCAATAAAAATCGCACACTGCACAGCGAGGGTCTCGACTCTGGCAGGCCTTGATGCACTGAGATAGCACGTGAGGACACAAGTGCCAGTTGCTTGCTCCGAACGTCCCGCCCTACGTGACAACTGCGGATGATGAAAGGAAAGGATGAAAGGAACAGCAGGACGAATGCCTCTCCTAGCATTCTCTAATTAGCGCTGTCTTGCACCAGCTGACGCCATCCTATGCTTTCACATTTCATGACGTCAACACGCAACTCAGTTCCCCGCTGTCCTCGACTGCGCTTCCCTTCCCTTGGCAACCATTCTGTAGATCTAACAGGGCGTCAGTTATCTGCTCTAGACATTACGTGTCTTGAGCAAAAAAAAAAAAGAAAGCTTAATAGCAAAGTTAGCCCACATTACTAAATAATCAGAAATTTCAATGAAAGAACATATAGTACCCGTGTGATTTCCTTTCTTTGTCTGTTTGCTTCAAATGATTTCAGATAACACCTCGGACTCTTTGCTCAATTCTATTGTTTCGTATATTATTTCTGCTCATGTATAGCGCTATCCTATACAGAAATTTATGACGTCGTCGAAACACGTTGTGTTTCACAGGCGAGCCCTCGAGTCACGTGTACGGCGCCCTGGTGGACGGCGTGTTCCACGGCGCCATTCAGTCGCCGTCGGGCCGCTACTACGTGGAAAGCGCTCGGCGCTTCTTCTCGGGGCCCAAACCCTTCCACTCGGTGCTGTACAACGCGAGGGACGCGCGCTTTCCGGACACCGGTACGCCCGGCGGCTGGTGCGGAGTGCGCGGGGAAACCGAGCGCTGGATGGACTCCGTGATGAAGAGCCGTGCGACCTTGGCCGCCGCCGCACCGCCGCGGGCCGCTCGTCCTAAGGTAACCTGTCCGGGCGCGCACGAACGCAGCAATAAATTAAAATATTGGGTTTCACGTGCCAAAACCACGACCTTATTACGAGGCACGCCGTATAGTGGGGTACTCCGGAATAATTTCGACCACCTGGGGTTCTTTAACGTGCACATAAATCTGAGTACACGGGTGTTTTCCCATTTCGCCCCCATCGAAATGCAGCCGCCGTGGCCGGGATCCAATCTCGCGACCTCGTGCTTAGCAGCCCAACACTATATAGCCACTAAGCAACCACGGACGCAGCATTACGTAAATGGAGAGACGTTGATTGGCTCACCCTACCTGTTGAAATGCGTTAATGGCGGCCGTTCAAGAGAGTTGACATTGCGCTGTGTAAAGATTTGTTGATGGAAACGCGAGATATAACGTACGTATAATCATTCTTTTCACACTATTGAGTTATGATTTGGTGCAAGAATAATTAGGAAAAAGAAAAAGAGGACGACGGTAACGAAATGCGTACCTAAGCAGTTTGCGAAGACAAAGGGTTCACATGAAATTTGAGACGAAGTGATCAACATCGCGGGCGACCAAGGGACTTTACAGCCAACTTATGCTGGAGCCAACGAAACGTCTCCTTGTCGAGTGCACGCTTTTGGCCAGCCAGCAGGCGTTTGTGTTCTATTTTCAGCCACGAATAAGTTGTCCGAGCCGGGGCTTGTCTACGTCTGCATCTCATCCTTTGAATCATTTGTCTGGTTTCTCGCTGTTTTACAAGATAGAACACCGACTAGACCGACCTCATACCATCCTTGTCGAAAGCAACTATTAACGCGATAGCGTTAAGGGCCCCGTGTCGCAGAAAATTGGGTGTTGGCGTCGGCGCCGTCGCCAGCGTTGGCGTCCCGTGAGCGAAAATTGCCGTATATATTCTATGCGGCACTAAAGTTCTTCTATCACTATAGTTGCTCATACCTTGTCTTACACTCTTGACTAAGTTATTCCTCGGAATTTTCAGAATGACAGCGCACAAACAAATGTCATGAAACAAAACACCGTCAGCGCATGCCTTTTATGTTAAATCTTCTCAGACTGAAATATTAAAAGTGCGAAACAATAACAGAAACCTGAAAGTGACGTAATTTATTTGGCGCTGTTGTGCACAACCTCCGGTATCAACCCACGCAAGAGGTCGCGTTTCTACCTGAAAGCTTAGGGAGCCTACATGCAAGCGAACAGCGCTTGCATGTAGGCTCCCTATGAAAGCTCACCTTCGTGCATATAGCGATCGCCGCCAGCGTTCCGGTAAAGATTGCGGTTACATAAGCTGCAGTTGTCGGGAAGTGTGAGAAGCAGTCAGGGATCTTTGAATTTCAACGCGTTCCACTCTTAAAGGCGAAGCTTAAGCGTCCTCCCAATTTTTCCAACCATCTGCCCGACAATACGTGTTGACCTTATCGAAACGTTGACTCGAGGATGGGGCTTCCTTTGTTCTACCACTGTTGATAAGTTTCATCGCGTAAGCGTGTTGGCCTCCTATTCATGGATCATGGGATCTGAGAAGTTCCATGTTGTCTAGGAAGAGAAAGCGTGCCCCAGGGGCGTCATCTATAGGGTGTCCCAGCTAACGTTAGCCAATGTGTTCACCTAATTTCTTTTTTTTTATTGCGATAGCAATTATATGGACACTCCAAAGCAGATTTCTGCCGTCGGCGTCGCCGTCGCCGTTGCCGTCACCGTCACCGTCGCCGTCGCCGTCGCCGTGAGGTTCCGTATGACGTCAATGGAGATGAAATCGTCGCCGCGCGCCGCCGAACGCTGTATGTGCGAGTGAAAGAGCGCGAGGGACGCGCGCTTTCACGGGGAGTGAACGCACGGCGGAGAACAAACGCGCGTTCTGTGCCGTGCGCCCTTAAGGGCTGCAGAAGTAGGCGTCTCTTTCCTCCTTTACAATCACCATATATGTAGAGCAAACGCGCCTTCTTCTGACGCACAAAAGGCCGTGGGGAGGGGGGGGGGGGGGCAGGGAAGGGAGGCGACGTTTAGTTGCGGCACCAAGTGCCTATTTATATCAGAGGCTCCGGCAACAGTCACCAACGCCGCACGCATTTTGTGCGAACGCGGGCAAAACGCCGACGGCGTCGACAACAGTGCTGTGTGTTGCCGGTGCTGCTGCATGTCCAAGTTTGTACAGCGGATAAAACTACTATCCTTACTTCGTATAGCTCTCTACTAAGTTGCTATCGCAATTGATGCTTCGCCTTTCGGGTGAAACTGCGACAACTTTTTTTAAGACGGTGCCAGATACAGTCATAAGACCAAAGGTGTTCGGTCATCAGTGGTTTGACAACCGAACACCGTAGGTCTTAAAATTGTATCTTGCGCCATGTTTCTTTAATATTCTTTTTTTTCCCACTGAACAGCTTGGCTAACGCTAACTCGGGCACCCTTTAAACGACCACTGTATTGTAGCCTCGAGCCCGCATAGAGAAAGCCGAGAGAGTGAGGAAGTCGTATATATAGGTCGCACGGCGATCCTTTAAAACCACGCTTTGGTTTAATTCCTACGTCGATCGCGATGTCTTCATGCCGAAGGTGTGTGCGTGTCATCGTGGGACTCGTATTCCGAAACGAGATGATGGAATCCGCGGTGGGTCTAACGGACAATCCGCATTCATGTAAAAGAAAAACGAAGAAACAGGAACAGCAGCAAGAACCTAAAGCGGAAACATAGTAGCTGACTTTTCTGAATGGACTTCACATGCTATCGTTAGCTGTTGCGTTGTCCCTGAAGGAATAGAACTCTCCACTGTAGAGGGCTCTGTTAGCGGCCGCTTTTCGGCAAGGCACCTCGATTCCTTTCGCTAAGAGGTACTCATTAGAACAAACTCGTAGTACGGTGCTGTCATATTGGACGATACTGAGCGCATGGGAACTATACTGAGGAAGGCCGCGCTTTTGTCGCTCAAGTTCGAGCTAGGATTCCTTTAGTGCGACGCGGATTCATTTTACTGCCTTCTCCAGCGACGCGGTGCACGGTTATGTACACGATGCGTTTATGGATGAATACTTTAGCACTTCGCTTTATTCACGAACTTAGGTAAACCACCGGGAGATGTTCGCGAGTTCCGGTGGACTTACCGAGTGGCTAAAATTAATGCAACGAACCCTAGTATTGGACACAACTCTGTAAAAGCCAACACAGCAGCGTACATCGAGCTCCGCCATGAACACAGTGGCCTCTGTGCACGACTCCCCTCGCAGTGGGTTTGTATATCAGCGTAGCAAACAAAGTTGACCAACGCGTGCGCTGTGCTTCCTATTGATGTTTAATACAATCTGCGCACATTTTATGCAGATATGTCCGGAAGAAGAAAAAATGTCACAGTTTCGCCCTAAGGGCGAAGCAATGAATGCGATAGCAACACAGCAATGTCATACGAAGTAAGGTGAGCGGCTTTGGTAGCAATATGAATTGTAGTAAACATGAGCTGATTAAGTAAGCAGGTGTGCTGCGGCGTAAGTAGACCGACATGAAGAGAGACTCGATGACCACGAGAAGGCGCGTGTGAAACGGTGGTGTTGATGAGAAGCGCTTCCCGTGGGCAGCGCGTGCGAAGGGACACACCTGTAGCGCTGCACTGCCGACCCGGGCAGCATTGCATGTGTAGCGTGCGTTGGAAAATGGGGCCCGACTATTACTAACTGAATGAACAAGCGTGGTGTGAGCGCGCACAAACAAACGTGAATAGATCACACTGAATGACTGCAGACAACGACTGTCAAAACGCTGGCAGCAAGCGCATATATACGCCGCAGCGGCGATAGACCGCCGTGCGGTCTATCGCTTCAACGGAAACTTAGCGGCGAATGCACGGCGCATAAATGTCAGAGCCGTGTGGAGATAAGAGACGGTGCGGACGAGCGACGAGCGCGGTTGTTGGCAGCGTAGAAGTGCGCCCCCCCCCCCCCCCCCCCCCGCGCGCTCCCTCCGGCGCTGGCTTCCCGCTTCCTTGCTTGCGCGTGGGTGATTGAGTGCGTTCGCTCTCCGTGATAGCGCGCGTCCCCGCACGCTTCCGCTCTGGCATACGGCGCGCGGCGAAGATTTTATCTATAGGGAACCTCACGGCGACGGCGACGACGACGGCAGAAATCCGGTAGAAGTGTCCTTATAATTGCTATCGCAATAAAAAAGAATTATCTTACACTTCGATTTCACTTAGAATCAAGAGGCAAAACGGAGGAATCAAGGGATTATCACTACCGTACGACTCAAAAACGAACAAGACGAAAAAACAAAAAAGTCGCAGGGCTGCGCGGCACACGCAGCACAGCCACAGCGTAAGCTGGTGGAGCGGCTGAAGAGTAGCTCCAATTTAGGCACCACGCACAACAGGGGCTTCGCGGCGATCTGTTCGCCTCGTGTTGATGCGAACGAGCTGAACTGTCCGCCCGGCGTCGACGGCGAGCTGTGGCTTGTAATGCTGTCTGCAAAGCAGTCTGCTTAGCCCGATCAAGCCTTACAACTGCAACTTACATGTCGGGCACGCTGCGTTTGCAGGCATCTTAACTAGATGGCGCCACCATACTGGCGGAGGCTGGGGATCGCGTTTTTTTTTATTACGCGCCTCGCCTTAATGGCATCTCGTAGTCCGCGCCTGCGCACGATGCGTTTGCAGGCGCCTTACCTCGATGGCGCCACCATACTGGCGGAGGCTCGGATCGTCTGCGCCTGCTTTAAAGGGCATTTTTCCGGCGTGTGATAGCAAGCGATTGCGTGGCTCAGTGGTAGAGCATCTGGCTCCCACGCAGCGTGCGCGGGTTCGATCCCGGCGGGAACCGGATACTTTTTTCGCATTTCCAGCGATAGCGGTTATGTTCGCCGCAGGCCGCCGGTGGTGGCGGCAGCGGCGGCGGACACCATCCCGAACCGAAACGGCTATTGGAATTAAGCCCATAACAGCTTACGCTGTAAAAAAAAAAAAAAAAAAAAAAAAAAAAAAAACTCCTGGTAAGTGTAACAAACAGAAGAATACGCAAGGTGACGCAGACGCCGAGAAGAGTCAGCTCATGCTCGGTAGATAGGAAATTTATTTGTCAGACAAAAGTAGCCAAGGCGCGCCAAAACACACCAATCGCGTAATGCCTCAGTTCCCAATACAAGATCGTCCAGAAAAAACATTAAGAAGAAATCGGAAGCAATATTGTGTAACTTGTTTGGGCAGTAACTAGTGTATGTATGCGGTCCTGTACAAAGGGTTGGGGGCCCGACACCGCATTCTGTGAAGTTTTGACTGGCTGCCCGGATAATCTCGTTTTTTTCTCGCAACGATGCCCGGATGTTCTCGTTTGAATCCGCTTGAGTGCCTGGATAAAGGCTCTGGCTTTTGGCTCAAGGTCACTTCAAGGTCGTCGACAGTTGGAGCTAAAAGCATATCGTGCCTAAAACTCTAGCGCGTTGTTGGCCCTCGCAGGTCCGTCGACGTCGGGACACACTCGAGCGTTGGACGGCGAGCCCGAAGCGAGACCACCAGCAGGTTTCGTCCTCCACCCGCGGCGAAACCAAGTTGCGCGACGCTCGCTCTGACGACGAAGGAGGGACGGGCAACGCCTCGGCGCGCTCGTTGCCCGTGCACTCTCGGCGCGTGTGCAACTTGAAGGTGTCCGTGGACCATATGCTGTACGAGCACATCTTCAAGACCGAGGATCACCCGTCGCGCACGCGCGCACGCATCACGGCTCTCATCGCAGCGCACGTGAGCCGCGCCAGCTCCGTCTATCGGCGCACCAGTTTCGGGGGCATCCAGGACATCAGCTTCATCGTCCAGAAGATCAGAGTGAGCGTGAACGCGTGCATGAATGAATGAGCCTTATCTCAGAGCCTTATCTTAACCCAATGTACGTGCCCTAAGGGCGCGCTGATCAGGTTCTTCAGTGAAACAAATACTATCAATAGGATGCCTTGTTTTGCTTGAACTTATATTGTCTCTTCTATTCGCGCAACGGGCTGTAACGAAACGTATATATACAGTCAAACCTCCTTATAACGAGGCGAGATATAACGAAGTAAGTTAAATTCCCTTTGAAATACCTATAGAGATTCATATTGTATTATATGTAATAAGATATAACGAATTGATGGAATATAATGAAGTAATTATGGCTCCCCCATCAACTTCGTTATAACGAGGCTTTGCTGTGTACGACCATGCAGCCTTTAAGGGGACAGCAAAGACAAACACTAAATCAATTTAAACTGGTATTTTGTTGTTTAAAAACTATATTTGCGGTAATTTCGCGGTAATATAGGTTGATTATTAAAAAGAATGTTGAGGTCAAAGATCTATTCGTTCTTTAATTTCTCGCAAAAATAACCCAACGTCGGCACGTCAATGTGACGTCACGGATTTTAATGTATTTTAATGCGTGATATGGCGAGTCGGTCGAAAAAATTCTATGTGAAGCCAGAAAAGCGTCTTTCCCAATACAAGGGGTGAATGCGCAGTTTAAGCCCATTGTGTGCGCGGTTGATAGCTGCCATTCGGAGTACAGAAGTGGCAAACGACTCATTGTCCAGCCATAGCAATAGGTGCGCCGGCGCAAGACATTCACGAGCCCGTCCGCTTTCGCTGTTCCCCATACGTCATGTAGAAAGGAGGCGTTACGCCTAGGCCAGAGATGCCTAAGCCTATACTAAAAGGGGGATAGCAAGCAGTATGGGACGCTCTGGTAAGCACCCGACCAGTGAGAATGGAATGTGACTAAAGGGGACCCAAGACGAGACGACGCGTCACTCGTGCATTAATTACGCATGCACGCGCAGCCGTCCTCCTTCCGCTGCCTATGACGGCATTAACGCATTGGTTATGCCGCGCCGGATATCGCGCAAACAAATTAAGCGGTACCTCCCTGAACGGGAACTGTCGAAGATATGCGTAGCGTTATATGGCTGTCGGCGTGGTGCGTTGAAAAAGTGCCACCTTTGCAACGCTTCATTCAGTATGGATGCGATGGGTATAACGCTGTTGCGAAGTCCGAGGGTCCGAGCGGCCACGAAGGTTCCATGGATGGTGACGTGCCAGGTGCCACGAGAAGGAGAGGCCCAGTGAGATCAGAAAACGGTTTTATATACAAATTTACATGTGGTATTTTACAATAAGGGCTCCATGATTTTTGGAGCCGTCTACATGCTAAAGTCTTTGCATGTCCATAGCGTTTACATCCCCGAGCCTCTTCACAACACTCAAGTCCCGCTGTTTTATCCCTTTCGTTTCCCTCTTTCACTCGACGAGGAAATGCACTTTAGTTCTTCTTAGCCAATGACCATCTTCGACCACTTCGCAATATACTGCCCATGATTTGTCCCCGTCCCGCCGGGCTCCGCCTCCAATGTCGCCTGATCGCCCCCGCACATTAGGTAACGGGTGACACCTTGGGAACCAAACGTTGACGTGTTTCCCACGGGAATGCTCGACGCTGGCCCCTTTCAAGAATTAGTCGCCTCTCCGTGACGGTCATTTCGTGGAAGCCACCGCTTCCAGGGAGCGCGGTGGCTGTTGTCTCGGAAGGGGGCTTCAGGTTGGCGCGTCACAGTCCGTGCCGGGCCTAGTCGTAGTTCGGGCGGGCGCTGGTGCTTCACGGAAACACGCCAAGAGCGAGGTTGCCGTTTTAGCTACGCACGAGGCCGATGACCCATTGCAGCCTGGGGACTAATTGCTTATCCATTAGTCCCAGGTGATGGCGACGCTCCCCGGGCGCGAGAAGCGACAAGCGTGAAGAGCACTTCATAGCTTCACGTCTGTCAATGAGGCCTCCTTTGTCCCGAAAGACCGCCAGACACAACAACGCACAGGGGTTTGCCGAGAATTTGCCGATTTGGCTTTGAACAACCTTCTGGCCTCCCATTGTAACCTAATTTTCTGATCGGAAGTTGGTTGTGGGACAACGATTAGTTTCATTTAATGCATCGATTCTATTATTGCCATGTTTTAAAAAAATGACGCCGTGTAAGACACGAAGAATAATAAACTGGTTCACATTAATTCCCAAATATCGCCTCAATTAAGCCAGTGTGTGCGCGAGTGTTCAGTGTTTGCGATCTTGACGCGCACACGATGAAGCGCAGAGAAATACAGATAAGATCGTTCGAAACTTTTATTTCTCTACATTTTCGTAATGCTTTTAGCATTCATCTCTCCATAATACATTTACTACGATGCTCTTCACCAGGATGTGCCTTGAATATATTTTCAATATATCATTCACCAGTGCGAGCTGACGCTCTTTGGCCTTTGTCGCCTTTGCGCCACTAAACAGCGTTAATCATTATCAAAAGAGCAGAGGGCGTAACTATGCAGTTAATGTAATTGGTGCGCAGATCAACGACAGCCGCAGCTGTGCCGAAGGCGTGAAGGAGGACAACCCGTTCTGCTCGGATGGCATAGACGCGGGCTACCTGCTCCACCTCACCTCCAAGGAGAACAACGACGACTTCTGCTTGGCCTACACCTGGACCTTCCGGGACTTCGCCGACGGCATCCTAGGCCTCGCGTGGATTGCCAGGGCGCAACGTAAGGGGGTCTCTCCCCTCCATTGTAGCACAAAAACCTTAGTACAACAAGGCGAGCGTAAGTTAAGGAAAGTGAACCCCACAACGTGCAAAAGTAATATTTTACATCAAAGAAAATTAGAACAACTTACTAATACTTATTTCCCGCCATGAGAGTAAATTTGTACAAGTTATTTCGGAGAGAAATTCAGACATAGACCATCTCAGTATAACTGTCGACATTAATGCGATTGGCATCGAATCAATGTGGCGATACACACGCTGCGTCATCTAGCGGCGCCGCCACGAAATCCGCGCGTGCAAGACTGAGTATATACATGGCGTCCCAGCTATCACGCAGCACGATTTAAAAAAAGAGCAACGGCGTTACGCGAAGCAAACCTAGTGCGTATTGTTTCCAGTATAGTGGAGTAGCCGCCGGTAACTTTTTCGTTACTGATAATTATTTATTTATTGTAATTAATTATATAATTCGAGAAGTACAGTCCTAATTATCAAAGTGTCAATGAGGCGTTTGTAGGCAACCACGTGGGGCATCTAACTGCGGTATTTTCAGCGCCGTACTGATTGCGCACTCATTTTTCCCCCGAGTGATAAAGAAAGCCCCGCGAAATATAAAAAAATACCACGTGACGACGCTCCCACCCGCATCATAAAGGAGCTCCTTCGGTGGGGGTAAAGCGCAAACTCGGTCACGATTTCTTCTTTCTTTCTTTCGTTTATTTCATTCTGGCTAACTCAGAGGGAGCTTGTTCGAGGGCGCTGCTTTATTATGCGGGTTGGAGAGTCGTCACGTGCTGTTTTTTTATGTTTCGCGGGGTTTCTTTATAACTTGGAAAAAATGAGTGCGCAATCAGTACGGCGCTGAAAATACCGCAGTTAGATGCCCCACGTGGTTGCCTTACAAACGCCTCATTGACACTTTGATAATTAGGACAGTACTTCTCGAGTTATATAATTAATTAAAATTTATTAATTAATTATCAGTAACGAAAAAATTACTGGCGGCTACTCCACTATACTGGAAACAATACGCACTAGGTTTGCTTCGCGGAACGCCGTTGCTCTTTTTTTAAATCGTGCTGTGTGATAGCTGGGACACCCTGTATATAGGTCGTGCGTTAGGTTTTCCGCTGCTTAAAGCAGCATTTTAAAGTAGCCAACTCAGCGTATCAAAAAAGATTCATCGGGCTTTGTGGGTTTAATAAATTAAGAAGAGTTAAGAATGAAAAATGACCTCACAAGTGGGAGCTAAGCTTTTTACTTCTCTAATGAAAGCGATTTTTGTATGCTAGAAGCCGGCTGATTCGAATAAAAGTTGCTCTGTTTGAAGGAGAAAAAAAATGGGGTTGATCCCTCTTATATAGGAATCGGTATAGAAGACGAAAGTGAAACGTGTCTTCACAGAAGTAGTGTAATGTTTATTGCACATTGATATATAATGTGTATTGGTGTTTTGTGGCTAAAGCGCCCTTAGGCGTTGATGCACCCACGCTGACGCCTGGTGGCACGTCTCCTCCATCACGACTACCAACGTCGATGACCATGAGCAACCATCGTGCTTATGGAAGCTGCACTACGCTGCACACGCTAGCACAACGCGAAAGACGAAGCACGTAACTGACACACTAATACAACGCGCAAGACAAAGCACGTAACTGAATCGTCACCGAGTCAAATCGGCGCGTACAGCGCGTCGTAATTGCAGCCTCCGCGATCAACTTCAGAAACATTTTCAGAGCTAATTGCGGAGGCCACGCTCCGCTGTGCTGAGTACGGTGAACGCCACCTAAGTGGCGTTGGTAGTGCTTCTTGATGCCAGCGTCCCTTCGAATGCTGGCATCGAGGCGTCGTAGTCATTGGGAAAATCTGTAGGCCTCACATGTTGCATGAAAGATCGCCAGCCTAAATTGTGAAAAATGTTTTTGAGGTTCCGTATAGATAAAATCTTCGCTGCGCGCCGTATGCCCGAGAGGCAGCGTGCGGGGACGCGCGCTATCACGGAGAGCGAACGCACTCAATCTCCCACGCGCAAGCAAGAAAGCGGAAAGCCAGCGTCGGAGGGAGCAGGGAGGGGGGGGGGGGGGGCGCACCTCTACGCTGCCAACAACCGCGCTCGTCGTTCGTTCGACCGCACCGTCTCTTATCTCGACACGGCTCTGACCTTTATGCGCATTCGCCGCTCAGTTTCCGTTGAAGCGATAGACCGCGCGTACCTTCGCCCCCTGCTGCGGCGTATATATCCGCTCGCTGCCAGCGTTTTGACGGTCGTTGCCTGCAGTCATTCAGTGTGATCTATTCATGTTTGTTTGTGCGCGCTCACACCACGCTTCTTCAATCAGTTAGTAATAGTCGGGCCACATTTTCCAACGCACGCTACACATGCAATGCTGCCCGGGTCGGCAGTGCAGCGCTACAGGTGTGTCATTCGCAACCCCGTTTCCAAAGAAAGCTGATAGCATAGGTTTATAGGCTTTGGAAGCAAACAGCGCTAAAAACAGGACACAGACCAAAACACCCAGTCGCGGTATTGCTCCATCGGTTGCTATCTGCAGAAGATTCAATCAGTACAACCAGTTGATTGATTGATTGATTCTGGGGTTTTACGTGCCAAAACCATTTCTGATTATGAGGCACGCCGTAGTGTAGGGCTCCGGATTAATTTTGACCACCTGGGGTTCTTTAACGTGCACTACAACGCAAGCACACGGACGTTTTTGCATTTCGCCTCCATCGAAATGCGGCCGCCGCGGCCAGTGCTTGCTGACACCATTTTTTTTATTTTAAGGAAGGTTGATCTATGCACTTGTAAACTGTTTGCTCAATGCAAATTTACTTAAGTATACTTTCACACCTTATGCTAACCGAAGTGGTGAGCCTGTGGTAAAAAAAAAATTGTCGCAGTTTCACCCGAAAGGCGAAGCACCAATTGCGATAGCAAATTAGTAGAGAGCTATACGGAGTAAGGATAGTAGTTTTATCAGCGGTATAAACTTGGACATGCAGCAGCACCAGCAACGCGCAGAACTGTTGTCGACGCCGTCAGCATTTTGCCCGCGTTCGTACCGAACGCGCGCGGCGTTTTTATATAAATACGTATTTGGTGCCGCAGCTAAATGTCGCCTCCCCTCCCTCCCTCCCGTCCCCCCACAGCCTTTCGCGCGACGGAAAAAGTTGCGTTTGCTCTGTATATATGGAAAGGAGGAAAGAGACGCTTAATTCTGCAGCCCTTCAGGGAGCACGGCGCAGAACGCGCGTTTGCTCTCCGACGTGCGTTCGCTCCCCGTGAAAGCGAGCGTCCCTCGCGCCCTTTCACTCGCACATACAGCGTCCGGAGCGCGGCGACGATTTCATCGCCGTTGACGTCATACGGAACCTCACGGCGACGGCGACGACGACGCCGACGGCAGAAATCTGCTTTGGAGTGTCCATATAATTGCTATCGCAATAAAATCAAAGCCCCTTTCTTAAAGAAACATGGTTGAACGCGAAGCTTTCGCCCATGCAAACTGAATCAAAGTCCAAAGCCAACGACCACTCAACGAACTCAAGAAATGCTGAGCGATCCGATGCGATGCATATGTGATTTGATTGATTGTTTAGGATTGTATTTTTTGAACGTTGAAGTTGAATGAAGACACATTTCGTTAAGTTGCATAGCCTTTATTTTAGATCATGAAGCCGTTGATTACACGCACACACTCACTTTCACGGACTGCATGCCGTTGCCGATACATGCGATCGGCCTTAGGGGCACGATCGCGCTCGCGCTTACGTTCGCGTACGGCAGCCTCTTCTGCCGTGCGCTGCACACGCGGCCTTACCATGGTGACGGCCGGGAATGCATTGCGTGACGCACGTAATGCATTACAGATATATGCAGTTCGTCTGGGTAGCGTGGCGTTGCAGTTCCCATTGTACTTATCGTTACAACTGCGAATGTAAACTTTAGTGTTCTACGATTGTGTGCGCAGATGCGCAGATAGTTAGTTAGATTGTGTAAGTTGGCTTTCCTGCAGTGCGTTTTCGGGGCTCAGGGACGAATCGGTGAGACATAGAAAGCTTCGCTTTAAAAACGGATTAAATTTTGGGGCGCCATTTGACTCGGAAAGCGTAACGTTTTGTATATTGGAAGCAGTATATTGCAAAGGTGGACTCCACATGTCGTCCACGTTAATGTATGCATACGAGCGGGCTGTTTGGCATCGTTGAGAATGTCGTTTGCAGAATGAACATTGCTTAGTCCCCGCGCCGGTTACGTGGAAAGTGGCATGAAATATATTCTTAGTTATTGTCAAACTGACACTGCTCAAGACATGTTCAGCACTGCAGTATTCAACTTTTTGCAACTATTCAACAATTTTCGAAAACAAAAGGACGCTTTAGCGCGTGACTATATATATGACTATATATATTTAGCAGTTCATATATACTCTTGCTGGCAGTGCCGGCGCTTCTTTCTGGCACAACTAGTGGACGGCATCTTGTTGACAGAACGACAGAATCGCGAACTCGCATGGCTGAAAACATACTTAATCGCGCCGCTGTTTCGCTGTTCCACTTGCTGACGCGAAGCCAGCCTAGAGGTGAAGTCGCGTTCAATATGAGCTGCAACACGGTGACCGTGCATAGTCGAAGGGGCTCCAATACTTCACGGTGGCTGCCGACATGCACAAAATTGTTTGCAGTATAATTTCAAGGTTGTTTAGTTCTACAATTTTTCGTTACGTCGGTGCTGCAGTGCAGTCTTGGAGCCCTTTCGAAGCACGGTCACCATGTTGCAGCTTATATTGAACGTCTACCTTGAGGCGGCCGGCCTCTTAAGCGTCTGTCGTAACAATGTCAACCCGTTCGGCTTGCAGTGGGTCAGGGTGGCATCTGCGAGAAGAACCGGCCGTCCGTGGACCAGAAGCCCGGCACGACGGAGTACCGCCAGTACTACCTGAGCCTCAACGCGGGCATCATGACGTTCCTCAACTACAACAACCCGGTGTCGCAGGCCGTCTCCGAAATCACGTTCTGTCACGAAATTGGCCACAACTTCGGATCGCCCGTGAGTGCAAAAGAACGCTCTGTGATGTTTCTGTCGTTTTAAGCTGAGGCGCTGCACCAAATGACAGGCACACAAGGGAGTGAAACACCACTGTATAAGAATGTTTGTCTGGAAGATATCGAAATCGCCGGATCAAGCTATGTAGAAAGTAAGTCAGTGCTGATGCTTTTTTGAACGAGAACAATGATAACGCGCGCTTTCGATAATTGAGTTTTAAGCCAGTTATTGTTAAATGATGGGAGTTTACGCCCGAAAGCCACTTTTACTTAGGAGTAAAGTCGTAGTTGGGTGTCCCCGGCTTCATATTGAGCATCTGGGGTTCCTTACGTGCGCCGAAATTTCGGTACATGAGCGTTTTTGTGTTCGACTCTTATTGGAATGTGGCCGTTATGGCCGGCGATCGAACACGTGACCTCGTGCTCGGCAGCAGAATGCCGTAGTCACTTAGCAACCGTGGACTAACGTCACGTGCGTCGAACCATGTCTATGAAAACAACACTGTGCCGAGAAGACTGCACGTGCAATACTCGTCTGTATAGTTTCCGTTCTCGAATGCTGGCGGTAAGGTCGCCATCGCTCTCTTTGTAGATATGGGATCGACTCATGTAGCGGCAGACACATGAGTCTGGCCCAGTGGCAAACACATGAGACACATGTGGTCTGGCCCAGTGGTGTAGCTACAAAATTTTGTCGGGGGTGGAGGGGGGGGGGGGGCACGCACTTTACCGGGGACGGGAAGGGTTAGGAGAGGAAGGGAGAGGGGTGGGAGTGTACGGGCAGTATGGGTAGTATATGAAAGGGAAAGTATATGGGCAGGTCACATACCAACTAAGACATTTCGGGGGGGGGGGGGGGGGGGTAGGCTCACGTTGCCGGTTCACGTACAACTTGACGCCTGTGGTTGGAAGGAGGTCATCCGTGGCCACGGTCGTGAGGGGCACTGGCTAACCCTCCTAGGGATAACCTTGTACACATACGCAAATACCTGAGAAAGTTCGCGGCAAGATGGCCGCCGTGGTAGGATAATTATAAACGTTCCGCGCGCGTTTCAGTCAAAACATAATCAATTTCCCCTATACTCTTTCTCGCTTCATCATTCGTTTTCGTCGTATGATTGTAACAAGGAATGCTCGGAGCCCCTTGATGGAATCCCCTTATTCTTACCGCGATAATACTCTACGTTTAGTTGAGTAGTTCGACGTAGACATCAGTAATATGTCAGGTGGGCTGAATGTTTACACGTTGTTTACGGCAACTTTTGCTCACGCGTTCATGGGCGCAGCACGATGCGCCACCCGGCGTCAGCTGCTTCGGTGCGTGCGCTCCTTGTGGTACGCGCGGCAACTACATCATGTTCCCGTCGGCGACCAGGGGCTCCGAGTACAACAACGACAAGTTCTCGCCCTGCAGCATACGCAACATCACCAACGTCCTCAAGCCGATGTTCGAAGGGCGAAGCAACCGCGAGAACTGCTTCCAGGGTGAGTTCAGACACGTTCATGATTGCAGTGGGAGTTGATTGTATACTAACGAAGCACGGAACCACGTTTACATAACCCTTGACGCTGCGGCGTCGTGGCGAGGGCGATGAATTTCTGGCATTCAAATATTTCGGCAGCTTCTCCGTTAAACGATTAACAGTAGCTTAAGATATGACACCCATTTTTAAAAGATTGGCATCGTTTAGTTATGCGCCATAAACCAAGAAGACTGGAGTGGATGGAGCGGAAGAAGCCCGCGAATAAACGCTAAGTGCCTCGAGCGGCCAGTCGCGCGGCAATATTGCGTGTATTCGCGGGCTTCTTTCACGCTCGGAAAAATGCACTTTTGTGTAGCACGTGTTGAGCAACAGAAAGCTGTATCGGGAGTTTTTAATCTTGCTCTACAATTTTCTCATTGACACTTTTAATCTAATCATAATATTTGAGAAGTTGATAACTAATTAAGACTAATTACGTAATTTGGCGGAATGCAAAAAAGTAATCTCAGTATCTCCAAGTGACGGCAAACATCACCTTCGTTCTGTCCAGGTACGTGGCATTTGCATACCTTTAAATCTTGGTGCATGATAGTAGGGACACTCTGTATAGTGAGCGCCGAAGGGCCCCGATTATAAGGCTGCTCGGCTTTCTATTTTCACGCAGTCGACAGCGGTCCCATCTGCGGCAATAACATCGTGGAAGGTGACGAAGAGTGCGACTGCGGCTTCTTCGTCAACGACTGCCAGGAGAGCTGCTGCTACCCGCGCCACAACACACTCGGTGCGCCAGGATGCACACTGCGCAAGGGCAAAGACTGCAGGTTATTTTTGTTGTTTTTGTTCTTAATGCGTTAGCATTAGGAGTGTCAAAATGGAAAATGTTTTGTGAAGTGGTGGAAGCCGGTCAGAGGTGTATATATATACACCTCTACCAGGTGACCGGCTTCCACCACTTCACAAAACATTTTCCATTTTGACACTCCTAATGCGTTATATATATATATATATATATATATATATATATATATATATATAGATGTATACATGTATCGCGACTGACGGTGGTCTGCTCCGGACCACTGCTCAAGGCACTTTGCTCCTTGAAGAGGCAGCACGTGCGTCGAGTGATATTATGTCGCATACACTGCTTAATTGCCACTGACCTTTCTAATCTAAATTTGACAGCAGTGACAGCAGTTCCGGCCCCAATCTTAGCAGTAAAAAGTCAGTACATTTCGTATACGCATAATGCAAAACACTGTGAAACGGAAGGCAAAACTTTCTGTGGCGCTCGCAGCAGATTTGTTGAGGCCGAGATGAACCCGTGGTAAGCTCAAGATTGCACAATCAGCGGTCGTAAATATTTTTTTATAGGTGTATGGCTGCTCCGAAGTCCCGATCTCAGAATTCGTGATTTTTTTTTTTTTTTTTGATGGCTCTGCAGTAAGAGGAAGAAATGAATGAGCTGAACTATCTTGGAAATTTTCTATGAGCAATACATGGTGTGATATGCATGCACCCATCGGAGTAATTCGTAGCATACATGGGCAGTATACGTATGAAGGAATACCATTCCACCCTATTTCCACTCCGGATAAGTTTTCACGTCACAATGCACCAATTTCATCGCACCTACCGCTGTATAGGTAATTGTAGACGCTAAAACCTTCGGAGTGTGACCTCGTTTTCAACTCCAGGATCAGGCCTTTCTTTAGTCTTTTCTTTTATTTTGCCGGCTACACGCGTTTGCTTTTTTTTTTCTGATGAATGGTGATACGGGACTGTCACTGCAGTGTTGCGCTGGAAGCAGGTCGACGACAAATAAAATGAAAGGATTAACTGGCTTATGCAAAGAGCTAGAGCAGTTGCGCACATACTGATAAAGTGCCGATATGAGTGCCCTAATAATCTCTGCGGACTTGTTTTGAGCGGGAAGTGAGATGGCCCCAATGGTTAACTGCTAACTTATTTGTGAGTATGCGCAAAATTACATGTTCGTCTCTGTCGCAGTCCGTCGGCCGGACCCTGCTGCAACAGCGAATGTCGGCTGCACGACTCCAGCGTGATGTGCAGCACAGAAGGCTTGTGCCGGAACGTGTCGTACTGCGAGTATCCTTTTGCTTGTCGGCTGTGACCACAGCCACGGCGGGCGTTTGTGAAGTTGTGAGCTCGATTGCACGCCAAGTCGACCGCATTCTCATGGGAGCACAATGCTGGAACAGTTGGGCACTTAAATTTATGCGCGCGTTAAACAAGTGGCTTGGGTAAAAAAAAAAAAAAATTAGTGGCAGCGAGGGTCACGTTTAGGGTTGCGCTTTAACGCGTCGGACGGATTTGTATGCGCGAGTGGGGCTATACGCAGATGCGACATACGTGCTTGCGTCAAAACTACTGGCACCCTTAAGAGCTTCAGCAAACCGTTTAGGGTCTGCAGCGGCATCGCACAGGCACCGTTGCGCTGCCTGTAAAGAGCAGCGCCAGTGAAGCCACATCTATTTCTGATTGTGAGCGCTAATATTTCTTGCACGTTTTAATAATAAGAAGATTTAGGATAAAACGCACGCGCTGTGAAATAAATGTCTGATGAATTTTGCTTGCGCGCTGCAATTAAAAAAATTCTGAGGAATAATTCAGCCTTGAGCAATAGAATCACGAGTTTGGTTTGAGTAACTGTGGCGTTTGAATAGCATACCATCTAACTTGTATATACAGGATAGATAAACATATAGAATACTTATACATACATATATACGGAACGTCACGGTGACGGCGAAACTTCACCTGGAGTGTTCATATAATTGCTACTGCAAGAAAACCAGGTTGTCAAACCTATTCTGCACACTCTGCACTGATGACCCTACGCCATTGTGGCAAGAAGTGCATGGAGTTTGGTCGCGAGGCTTGTGTTTTCCCCTTACGATGGTACCGTTTCTAGAAATTTGCTGTCCAATTAGTTCAGCCGCATGACTTCTTCTATTTGTTTATTTAAGGGGTACTAATGGGAACCATTACTACCGCTAAGTCGGAACAGCAAGGGATATCTTAATTGCACATACATCTTCAGTTTGTGACGGTGTCACATAGCGATATTTGTAATACTTCTTGTGGATACTTCCCTTCTATATATGAGGCGGTGTGTCAGTGCTTTCCTGCCCGAGATGGTTATGAACACACACCGAATACCTGCAAAAAAGAAAAAAAAATAGTTATACACATGAAGATGACAATCATTCACAAGAGCAGCTTGGGCTTGTTAGTACATAACGTCGGAGCACAAGCGCAAACTTGAGACAGTTGCCAAACTTGCCTCCTCTCTCCTGTCTCGAGTTTGCGCTAAGATGACAATCATTGTTGGTGTGAAAAATGACACCTCAATAGGTGTAATAATTACTGTATGATGACTTTCGCAGTTTTCATTCTGCAAAAAATGAAAGATATAAATTTCCGCATTTGCGCGCTTCTCTGTTGTCTGGACAACTTTCTCTGTTATTTTCTCCTATCGTATCTCGTTGTTGGCCTCTCGAACCAATAGGCAATTGAGAAATAGAGGACCTAAAGTTAAGGCACGTGATAGGCCAAGCCTAAAAAATGACAAAATAACGCAGAAAGATGACAAAAGAACGCGAAAGGTGTACAAAGGAGTGTGACATTTTTGAGTACGGGGAGCTCTTTGAGGATCCTATTACTAAAGCCTCCCTAATGTGTATTGCTGTAGCGTGTATAGGAGGTGAAATGCGCTGCAGCTAGCTGGTTTATTTGACGCATCTTTTGAAATATAAATAGGCGGCCGAGCGCACACAAAGAATGAGAAAGCAATTCAACACTTGACTTTAAGAACAGCTAACTGCCAATGACAGTCTACGATCTTATCACAAACAGTCATGACTACGGTAGTGCTTGGCGGCTTTTGGAGCAATGTAGAAGGCATAGGATTATCTATACGGCAGGCGGAGCGAGCTGCGTGCATGCCGCATGCATTGGTATGGCGCTGTGCATATGGTTAAGGAACTTGTTCTAAGCGCCCCCAGAATGAGCTTGCTATAGGTAGCACTAATCTCCATTCACAATAGCACACCGGCTCCACTTCCGTTCCAAGCTAGCGCTCACCTACCCGGCAGAACATTAGTGCTGCAAGTTTTAAGGGAAGTCCATTGTGGTACATTGAGCACAGACGAGAACATCATCTGTGCTCGCTTGCCGTGGTCCACCTTTGAATGCGTCTGCTCTCGCAAGCTTAAAGGACGATGTCACTACTCTTACCACTCGGTAATTGTCTCATGGCGATAAAGCAACCAAATCGGTGTCAAGCACTGCGGAAGGGCTTACATTTCGGAGGGCGGCGCACGCCAGGTCTCAACGGGACGTATGGATAGAGGTGCCTAAAGTGTGCAGAAGACCTCCACAACCTTACACCGTTTTGCCCCATGTTTGAAGAGAGCTGCATCCCTTAACCGTCTCGCGCTTAAAGCGGCGTCAACGCCAGCTGCCCGCCGGGCCCTCCGAAGCCGGACTTGACGCCGTGCAACGAGGGCACTCAGGTGTGCACGTCCGGCGAGTGCGCGGCGTCCATCTGTACCAAGTACGGGCTCAAGGAGTGCACACTCACTGGATCCGGATACACGGTGGACGAGCTCTGCCTGCTCGCCTGTGAGGGATCGTCAGGTGAGGAGCGTGTTCTATAGTGTATATGCACTCCATAGGGGTGGTTCATTGTTTGATGAAGAGCACAGCGCTTGCAACCGATGACGAAGAACGCACATTGACAGGTCACATATGCAGCATCTCGTTTTCTTTTGCAGCTTAATGATTCTACTGGTATGCCACGTTTGATAAACTAGCTCAAACAAAAGTTTAAATAGCGTAAGGTTAGTTAAAGTAGAAAAGTAACGCTACTTGAGGAGTCTTTTGTTTGAGAACAATAGTATAAAATGGACGCGGGTTAACAAGATATACTAGAGGATACTGCACCTCTCTCCCCCCCCCCCCCCCCCCCCCCTCCAACACACACACACTCTTTTTGCGCGCGTGTGTGTGCAGGTTTTCTAGTTTTACATACCCCTTGGAGCTTTCAAGCGAGGTTATATGAATAACCCGTAAGTTGAGGCCTATATAAAGTAACGGAAGCTCGACAGCCTAAATATGCACTGGGCTAACAGGGAACGCACTTATGTGTAGCACTTCATTTGTCGTTAATATCGGCGCAGGACTGCCGGAACCTACCTTCGTTTTCTACTGCTGCTCCTCCCCACTGATCCCGAGTGCAGATTACGTGATCGTTGAAGTAGACGAACACTTAGAAAGCAACGAAGACATACCGAGCTTGAAAAGCTACGCATCGTGGGAATCTACGTTAATGCGAAGCATTTGCCGCGCGCCACACGTGATGAAGTGTTTTAAAGTACCGATTTGTGTGTACGTCGCTTCCGCTGTTGGAATCTCTGAGGGGCTTTCAGAAGCAACCTGATGCATCTGCCGCTGGCTGATCTCCACTCAAATTTCGCTCAGAAGTACCATTTTGCATGAAGTTTTGGTTACCACCAAGTTTCCGGGCATTACTTACCAATTTAGTCCACGATATAATCCGAAGTGGTTGTCGTCTGTGGTGGCACCACTCAAAACGTGTTGATTTCACCACGACAAAACAATGGCGCCATCTGTTACGGCGACGACGAAACTGTATTCCCACAGTACCTTTGACAGATGGTACCACCGTTCCGCTACAACGGAATCGGAAATTTCGGAGTGGCATCGCCGCAGATATCACCTACTTCAGATTCAGAGATCGCCGCAGATATCACCTACTGCGCTGCGAGCTCCCGCCCGCGCGGCTGTATCTTGAAAGCCATCTCCGGCGGGAGCAGAGTCTACCCTGCCTGTGTTTTCGCGGCTAAGATGGCGTTGATGCGAGTGCCGGCACGAAGCTCAATTCGCTCGCTGCGAGTTCCGTGGTCCTCGAGTAAGATGCGTTCATGTTTGCTTGTGCGTGCGCGACACCATGCTTGTTAATTTAGCCCATGTTTACAAGTTTATACAGCTGATAAAACTACTATCCTTACGTTGTATAGCTTTCCATTAATTTGCCATTGCAATCGATGCTTCGCCTTTCGGGCGAAACTGCGACTTTTTTATCGTGGTGCACGGCATACCAAACACACAACGAAACGCTACCTGCACTCACGTGCCTCAGTTCTAAAACTCAAGTCGCCCTCCGCATCCAAGTGCAGCCAACCGAAATCGGCGTGGCAACCCAATCTTTTGCGGCCCGCGGTTATGAAACTCCGGCGTCTGCTGCGTATGGCGCGGCCGCGCGAGCCCTTTCTTGAAATTAATATGTGATGGGCGCTGTGTTTTCGCCGCTAAGTTCGCGTTCATGAGAGAGGCAGCACGAAGGTCATTTCTCCCACTGCTGCTACCGCGCTTCTTCACTCCAGCGTTTTGCAGCGCATTTTGGCGGTCATCGTTACGGATGTATTCATGTGTGCTTGTGCGCGCATGACACCATGCTTGTTAATTTACTCAGTAAGCGAATGTTTCCAAGTTTGTACGGCCGTTAAAACTGTTATCCTGACTTCGTGTGGCTGTCTACTAATTTGCTATCGCACTCGATGCTTCCTATTTCGGGCGAGACTGCGACTTTTTTTTTTGTTCAATCGCTCTTTTCGTGCTCCTTAACTTGTTATCTAGCTTCTTGGTTAACCTCCAACGACCTATAGTGACGAGCGAGTAGGTTAACACAAGGGCGAGAATGCGAAGGGAAACAGTGTCGAATATTTACTAAATGTCTGGTGTTTCAATATGCTTTTAAATAGATATGAAATGTGGGTCGAAATAGTGAAGGAAAGGAACACTGTAACAGTCATGAAAAGATACGTATACATGTGAAAATGAGGTGCGGACATCAACGAAGCAGAGTAGGAGTAAGAATGAACAAGGTTGAAGTAATATCTAAATGCAAGACCATTATACGGCTCAAATTCGGTCGCTGACGTTTACTAAGGTTTGTAACGCGATTCAATATTGATACCTTTACACGATGTGTGTCCTCGCAAGGGTTTTAAGGAGATATCACATACAGATCAATACTTGGCCTTCGACATTGTGCGGAATTATATACGTCCCTGACAGGGCAGGTGGCGGGGGGAACGCGGCGGAGCAGCGGAGGAGAAGCGGAGTAGTGTGACGTAGAAAGGCACATGACAGGAGGAGTGGCGTTGGTTGCACAGGTGGCTGGCTGGCGTGCTGCACTGCGTAATAATCTCTCCATCACCCTGCCCTTACGAAGGTTGTAGTAAAGCGATAACTGTTCGCATAGATATACGAATGCGTGTCTGATTATGCTATAGCGGTGGGTATATATGGTGAGCGTGTAGTGAATTCAACTGCAGGAAAAGTAGCACCGCATGTAATGCAGCATTAGCTGTGGTGTATGTGTATCACGTTTAAGAGCAAGAAACAAGAAGCCGTTGGTCTGCTGTGTTCCAGACAACCATGGGTGACGTAGGCTCGCAGACAGCCGTGTAAATGGCCATTATGTAACTCAGATCTCTATGACGTTGGAGGAGTTGTGCAGATGTCGACAGGTAATCACCGAATGATAGGATATCGCAATGCTATACCGCATTAGTCATTCGAGTGTAATGTGAGTACTTGTGAGTTCTTTTACTCGTTTCCAATTACGTGGCCCACGCCTTTAAAAAAAATACTCGTTTATCAATCAGGCAAAGAGTCAAATTTTTAGAGAGATTTAGACATAGCGTCCCGAAGCGCCTTTGGGTATCCAAGAACCCAAACATTATGTACACATTTTGCGTTCTTTTGTACTGTCTTCTCGTTCTCTTGTGCGCCTGGCCGATATATAGCGTCCCCTAGCCTTATGTCCCATATACCTACAACTCACTATTACTTCGCATTCATAACCACGATATTGACGTGTTCTCCCGATGCCTGACTCTGTTGTGGGATCTCCATTTATTTTCTGCGACAGGGGGCTGCCTCCCAGCGTGTGATTTTCCAGCCATGAAGGCCCACTGCGGCGCCATGATGACCCCCGGTGCTCCGTGCAACGGAATGCGAGGTTACTGCGACGTTTTCCGCAAGTGCCGTGACGTGGACGCTGAAGGACCGCTGGCGCGCCTGCAGCGCATCTTCTTCGGCGAAAAGTCCGTGAACAAGATCAAGGAGTTCATCACGGTACGCCGCTGCTGCGCGGCTCACTTTTAGCGCCTCAAGAGAGGTCGGCTTGGCGCGAGTGTGCACATGTTTTTACTTAGGTCGCCTAAAAAACGCGAGAACCAGAGGGGAGTGATTTTAGGTACGGATTGATACATCTCCATTCTTGCATAGTTGCACCAGAGCCCTTAAATACTTTTAATACCATAGCATTTTAATACTCCTTGCGTGTTTGTACCCCAGTCCCTTCACACTAAAACAACTGCGGAACGCTTCGCCAGCATTGCGCAGTTACTTTCAACGCTTTAGCACGGTGGTTTCTACTCCGAGCTTAGCTGTGATGCCGGTTAAGGCACCCGAAAGTAACCTTGTAAAGTAAAATGTGTCAGAAATATCTAGGTGCCGTGCTGCAGACCACACTATCGCAATGATTTCTACACACCATTAATAATGTCACAAATGAGCATCTCCTCGTCACTTGAGCGCTCTGCAAGCTGTAATTTCACCACGAGGCATTGCTCATAGTATTTTTGTCTCACGCAACTCTGAAATCAGTTGCTGAATTCACAATGCCGTTATTACGCAAGTGCTACTTGCCATTGGCCGGTTTCCATCGCTAATATGTCCAGTGTCTGGATTGGCTGTAACTTTTTTTAAAACAATTATAATGTAAGAGCTTTTTTTGTAAATGCGGGCCCAGAATGTCGAATAGCAATAAAAGGTGACCGCGAAAAATGTGAGCCACTCTTGCGAGGAATACCGGTGGCGGTCGTAGCCTGATGATGATAATTTATTGGCATCCCCTTTGAAACGGGGCGATGACACATAGTCACGTAGCCTGCCTGAGTTACTCAGGCATGCTATACATGTTTTTAATTTTGGCATTTTTGTATTCATCTCCTTAATATCTTTATTGTGATAGCAATTATATGGACACTCCAAGCAGATTTCCGCCGTCGGCGTCTTCGTCGCCGTGAGGTTCCGTATAGAGTCCAACGGCGACGAAATCGTCGCCGCGCGCCGTATGCGACAGAAGAAGTCGCGTTTGCTCTCCGCCGTGCGTTCACTTCCGTGAAAGCGTGCGAAGGACGCGCGCTTTCCCGGGAGCGAACGCACGGCGGAGAGCAAACGCTACTTCTTCCGTCGCGCGAAAGGCCGTGGGGGGACGGGAGGGAGGTAGGGGAGGCGACGTTTAGCTGTGGCACCAAATGCGTACTTATATAAGAACGCTGCGAGGCGAGAAGGTGGTAAAGACTTCCGACGCTGCTCGACGAGTGTCCCGTTCTGATCTCGTCGAAAACCTCCGAGCCGCCGCCAGAGGCACCGGCAACGGTTACCAACGCCGCGTGCGTTCGGGGCGAACGCGATCAAAACGCCGACGGCGTCGACAACAGTTCTGCGCGTTGCTGGTGCTGCTACATGTCCAAGTTTATACAGCTGATAAAAATACTCTCCTTACTCCGTATAGCTCTCTACTAATTTGCAATCGCAATTGATGCTTCGCCTTTCGGGTGAAATTGCGACAATTTTTTCTATTCATCAAGACTTCTCTACCTTGTATCGTTACCTATGCCTGTAACGGATCCGGTGGTATCAGTCTCTTCCACCAGTACTCTAAATGTCTGTTGCCTATCTCGACTGCTGAACAGTTCTAGCTTCCGTTCACTTTAAATCCACGCTCCTGGGAGGTGTACGTTACTTACGAGTCTCACTGGGTGAATCCATTTGCATGTCATTAGGATGTGCTGAGGGGTCTCCGGATTTTTGACGCAGCATAAAGAAGCCTCACTTTGTTGCGTGTATTTGCTCCGGTATGTCTTTTTGTCAGCATTGGCGCCCCTAGCGGCAGCTCAATTTTGTTACTATAGCGAACATGGCCTGAAGTTTCGGTACCACTAAAAAAATGTCGCAGTTTCGGCTGAAAGGCGAAGCATCAATTGCGATAGCAAATTTACTAGTAGAGTATACGGAGTAAGGATAGTAGTTTTATCATCTGCCTAAACTTGGACACATTCGCTTAATGACTGAATTAAGAAGACACTCGCGTCTTGCGAGTGTCTTCACCTAAAGAATGTATACTTACACCGTGACCGCAGACAAGCACTGTCAAAACGCTGGCGTGCGCAAGCGCGGGAGGAGCAGCAACCGACGGTTCGTGCGGTCTATCGCTTCAACGGAAACTGAGCGGCTGAAGGCACAGCGCATACAAAGGTCAGAGCCGTGTACTGGTCGAGACGTTCAGCTTCAAACCTACTCGCACTTGTAGCGGGGCGTTTCGGTCTGACATGATAGTGGGGCCGCCTTTTCTGCGCTTCCACGGCGCTCGTTTTCTATATTGCCTGAAGTTACCTTTGAAATTCGGTGATAACTATCTCGAAGAGGTGCGAATTTCAAGATTAAAAATAATGTGGGTGTCTTAAAATGTGACTGCCTTCAAATTCAGCATTTAAACAACTGTCCCTCAGGCACGAATAAAAGAGTTAATAATTTTTTAACTTAGTCTTCTGAAGCTAACGTTATTAGCGGCTAAGTATGTCGGCCTTGCCTAGAAACTCGTCAGCAAGAATGCCACGCTCGCTGTGCTTATGGCGTTGTTAATTTAAAAAAATTTGTATTGCCTAAACAAAAACGAAAACACCCTGTATATAGGCCTATGCAGAGTGGTAATGAGGGGATATGTTCAGTGGTCTTCAGCCACGGCTTATCGCTCTTTACAACACTGGTGGGGACGTACACTCGAAGCAGGGACCGTTCGCTTTCTTTTGCGATTGGCATGCGGACTTGGTTCTTTCGAAACACGATTGCACTGCAGACGAACAAGCGCACACCGAGGTAACATATTTTATTGCGATAGCAATTATATGGACAATCAAAAGCAGATTTCTGCCGTCGGCGTCGCCGTCGCCGTGAGGTTCCGTATGACGTCAATGGAGATGAAATCGTCGCCGCGCGCCGAACGCTGTATGTGCGAGTGAAAGGGCGCGAGGGGCGCGCGCTTTCACGGGGAGTGAACGCACGGCGGAGAACAAACGCGCGTTCTGCGCCGTGCTCGCTTAAGGGCTGCAGAAGTAGGCGTCTCTTTCCTCCTTTACAATCACCATATATGTAGAGAAAACGCGCCTTCTTCCGACGCGCGAGAGGCCGTGGGGGAGGGGGGGGGGGTAGGGAAGGGAGGCGACGCTAACTGCGGCACCAAGTGCCTATTTATATCAGAGGCTCCGGCAACAGTCACCAACGCCGCACGCATTTTGAGCGAACGCTGGCAAAACGCCGACGGCGTCGACAACTGTTCTGCGTGTTGCCGATGCTGCTGCATGTCCAAGTTTATACAGCTGATAAAACTAATATCATTACTCCGTATAGCTCTCTACAAATATGCTATCGCAATTGATGCTTCACCTTTCAGGTGAAACTGCGACCACTTTTTTCAGTTCGCGGGCATTCTTAAAGTTCGTGTCATGAAAACAACTTTAGTAGGTGTTCCTTGTGCGCTAAAACGAACATTTAAAATTTAGCAGATTTAAACCTAACTGAGAAGCTAACCAACTGCACTTCAACATTAGTCGAATGTGCGAATATGTATCGGGCACGAAATAAGGTCAGTTTTAGAATTATACAGTCGACACCAAGTTATAAAGCTCGCCCCGTGATCACGTCGTGTTCCGCAGGTGCATCCTCTGCTGTCCGCGTTCGCGGCGCTGGGCTCATTGTGGCTGATGATTGTTGTGTTCCGCTGCCTCGCTGTCCACACGCCCACCAGCAACCCGAACAAGAAGCCGGCCCACAAGCTCAAGGACACGCTCAAGCAACCTTGGAAGCTCTAGGTGAGAAGAAGAGCGCAGCTCATCGGCGATATATAACAAGTACTGGCAGCCACTTTTACTAATGTAGTCGCCTGTACCGTATCTATAATTGAGCAATTTAGCCTACTAACTCCGATTTTGCCAATTTTTTTTTCCCAGAAAGCCCCTGTAACATGGTTCCTAATGAAGAAAAATTTGTCCAGTTCTAATACCGTTATTTCTGGCAATGGGAGAGGACATTCGTACAAAAAAGAAAGAAAAGATTTTGATTAGACAATAATTAATAGAAAATGAATAATTTTCCTAGAACAACTAATACGACGTACAGTGGTGAGCTATGTTAGAGTGAAATCCTCATTAGTATTCAAGTTGCTATAACTTCAACATACCTTCTACTTCAGGGGGGAAATGTGCCGAATACGACGCCTAATGAAGATGCCGATAAAATAAATAGTTTTCTTTATTTTGTGCTAAACATCAACTGGTATAGGCTCGTGAATACTAATGAGGTGTTCACCCTAACAGTGCTCACCACTGTACGTCTCAAATAAGGACTCACGACAGAATGCAGGTATTTGAATACCATGGCGCTATAACGTAAAACGATTCCAAACTGTTTTGATTCCGATTGCTGCAATCAGCCTCCACGATCAATTGGTCAACACATTTTCGGGCCACTCCCAACTTCGGCTGTCTGTCACGCGACGTCACGAAAACCGCAATAGCTCCCTATCTGATATAACGTGTACACACTGATTATGCATGATTAAACCGCACAAAAAATAATTATTCCTGATTCGATGCCTATTCACCATTAGCCCTCTGCTATTGATCCAATGTTTTCTCGCTACTCCCACTTCGCCTGTCTGTCACGCCACCTCACGAAATCGCGAAAACTCACCACGTCAAAGTGACGTGTACGCGAAAAAAAAAAGAGCATTAATATGCCGAACAAAAATGAAAATTTTTCTGAATAGCCACAGACTGCCCCGTTCCTAAAAGAATAGAAGATGGCTGCCCGCCGATCGTTCAGGCCCTCGCTACTCGCACCTGCCGGTGAGCATGTATTTATTTGCGCATGATAAACCTTTTTGCGTGGCAGTAAAACGTTATCGAGCCCGTTCGGCATGCATACGACATCGCTCTGCCAACTCTTCCCTGCTGAGGATACGTTTTAGCGGCATCTTTATCCTTCCGTTGCGCGCCGCCGCGATTTTCGACCAGCCAACGCAAGCTAATTAAGGAGAAGCCGACCAATCGGAGAAGCCGGCACCACCCTCTTCATGCGGTTATCTATTTTCACTGTGCTGGCTCGGCCCCATCGAAACCCTCTCCCAAATGGAGCGTGCTCCTCGCCTCTTGTCAGTCAATTAGATAAAACCGCTGCGTGTAGACAATGTTATTGGTTATGAAAGCGAACAACGGTGACCTCCTATAAACGAGGAGATTGTATGATTGAGTTGTTCAGACAACGCTGCCGGTCACCGCCCGATGCTTGCGTTGGTGGTTATGTAGATTTGACTTCAGGAGTTTGGAATCAACAGTTTTTATTTATTTATTTATTTATTTATTTATTTATTTATTTATTTATTTATTTATTTATTTATTTATTTATTTATTTATTTATTTATTTATTTACAGATACTGCCAGCCCTTACACAGGGCTATAGCAGGAGTGGATATACGAACATTTACAGAACAAATATTTTGTACATTGAAAGTTGTACATTGAAACACTAAAAGGGACAATGAAATAAAATAAAATAACACCAAGATGTAACAGCATTGACCGCTGAAGATAACGTAGATACAACGTAGAGTATATTAGTTACAAACAAGGATATCTCCAATGTGTTTTGCGAAGAAATCAATTGATGAGGATGAAACGGCTTCTTCCGACAGTTTGGAATCATTTTACGTTATAGCGCCCCAATCTACAAAAATACACAATAATTGTAAACAACTAATAGACCAGTAGATATTGTTACGATATCATCGAAAGATGTTCAAGAGACGAGCCACCGTGAGAAAGACGATGACGTGTGTCTGTGCTCTTGGTGCGAGCGAGTATGGGCCTGGATGTCTGGCTCCAGTGTAAATAGCCTGTAAATAGTCTCTATCGTCTGTGTCCTTCCACACGTAACATTCTGGTGGAGGTGCGGGGTAGGCGCTTCTGAGTAGACTACCGTCATTCGAACAAAATTACTAAGAAGGACGTCTACCCGCCCCCACGTATCGACGACGCCCTTGACTACCTTCACGGTTCCAGCTATTTCTCTTCTATTGATCTTCGCTCTGGATACTGGCAGATTGCTGTTGACGATATGGACAGAGAAAAAACCGCGTTCATAACACCTGATTGCCTATACCAATTTAAAGTAATGCCGTTTGGGTTATGAAATGCCCCTGTCACCTTTGAGCGTATGATGGACTCCTTGCTCCAAGGTTTTAAATGGTCTACGTGTCTCTGTTACCTCGACGACGTCATCGTCTTCTCGCCAACGTTCGACTCTCACCTTGAGCGTCTAACAGCTATACTTGATGTATTTCGAAAGGCGAAGCTGCAACTCAACTCGTCCAAATGTCGTTTTGGCCGCCGCCAAATTACTGTTCTGGGCCATCTATCTCGTCGACGCTTCCGGAGTACAGCCTGATCCCGACAAAACTCGCGCTGTCCGAGATTCTCCGGTTCCGAAGACATCCGCAGACGTTCGCAGTTTTGTTGAGCTATGCTCGTACCTTCGTCGTTTTATTGAAGATTTCGCGGCAATTGCTAGAACCCTCACTAATCTTCTGAAGACAGGCTTACAATTTTCGTGGGGTACTTCAGAAGCCACCGCCTTCTATCGTCTCGTCACTCTTCTCACCTCACCACCCATTCTCGCCCACTTTGACCCTGATGCCCCTACAGAATTGCGTACAGATTCCAGCGGTCATGGTGTAGGTGCCGTCTTAGCCCAGCGTCAGCGTGGCCAGGATCGCGTTATTGCTTACGCGAGCCGCCTCCTATCACCATCGGAGCGCAACTATCCCATTACGGAAAGGGAATGCCTTGCTGTTGTCTGGGCAGTTGCGAAGTTCCGTCCTTACCTTTACGGTCGTCCTTTCTGCGTAGTCACTGACCATCATGCCCTCTGCTGGCTCTCATCGCTAAAGGATCCTATAGGCCGGCTTGGTCGATGGGCTTTGAGGCTACAAGAATTTTCATATTCCATGGTGTACAAGTCTGGCCGCCTGCACCAAGACGCTGACAGCTCGTCGTGTTACCCTGTTGACGACTCTGACTCCTCCAATACTGACAGTGCTGCTTGCGTTTTCTCAGTATCCCAGCTCCTTCATTTCGCCGACGAGCAACGTCGTGATGCCTACATCAGAGCACTCATGGACCGTTTGGAACACACTCTGGCCGATGCTACTCTACGCCTCTTCGTCCTCCGCGACGGTACACTGTACCGTCGTAACCTTCATCCGGACAGCTCTGAGTTCCTACTTGTAGTACCTATATAAGCACCTCCGCTCAACCGTTCTAGCAGAGCTTCACGACGCTCCAATGGCAGGACACCTTGGCGTATCTCGAACCTATGACCGAGTACGTCATTTTTTCTGGCCGGGCCTTGCCCGTTCCGTACGGCGTTACGTCGCCGCTTGTGAACTTTGCCAACGACGCAAGAAGCCTTCCCAGCTCCCCGCTGGTTACCTGCAGCCGCTTGACATCCCTGTCGAGCCCTTCCATCGTGTTGGCTTAGAAATTCTCGGCCCCTTTCCGGAATCTACATCAGGAAACAAGTGCGTTGCCGTCGCTGCGGACTACGCGACCCGCTATGCCGTAGCACGCGCACTTCCGTCGCGGAGTTCCTCCTACACGATATCATTTTGATGCATGGTGCTCCGCGTCAAATGCTCACCGACCGTGGCCGTACATTCTTGTCCAAAGTCATCACGACATCATGCGTGCATGCTCAATACAGCATAAAATTACCACCACCTACCACCCACAAACGAATGGCCTCACTGAGCGTTTGAACCGCACGCTTACAGACATGCTATCGAAGTACGTTTCAGCCGACCACCGTGACTGGGACCTGGCTCTACCTTACATTACCTTTGCGTATAACTGTTCCCGTCTTGAAACTGCTGGCCTTTCCCCCGTTTTACCTCTTGTATGGCCGAGAACCGACGCTACCACTAGACACTGTTTCCGTCCACCACAGCTTCAACTAGCGATTATGCCCGTGATGCAATCGCCCGTGCTGACCATGCTCGCCAACTTGCACGTGATCGTCTGCAAGTGTCTCAAGAAAAACAGAAACAACGCTATGCCCTCCGTCACCGTGATGCGCATTTTGCGCCCGGCCCCCTCGTGTTACTTTGGTCACCATCTCGTAAAGTTGGCCTTTGTGAAGAACTGCTCTCCTGTTACACAGGCCCATATCGCGTGCTCCGCCAAGTGACCGATGTCACCTGCGAAGTCGTTCTAGCCACGCCCACGACGTCCTCCGCTGTAACCACTGTGACCACCACGTCGCCAGACTCAAACCTTACAACTCTCCAAGCGCATTGGACGTGCTTTTGCCGCCGGGGGGGGGGGGGGGGGGGGGGGGGGTAGTGTTACGATATCATCGAAAGATGTTCAAGAGACGAGCCGCCGCGAGAAAGACGATGAAGTGTGTCTGTGCTCTTGATGCGAGCGAGTGTGGGCCTGGCTGTCTGGCTCCAGTGTAAATAGCCTGTAAATAGTCTCTTTCGTCTCTGTCCTTCCACACGTAACAATATGTCGGTGAACGCACTTAAAAAACAGTTAAGAATGTTACACACGGAAATTTTTGCTTGGAATCAGCAGTAACACACACACACACACACACACACACACACACACACACACACACACACACACACACACACACACACACACACACACACACACGCGCACGCGCACGCGCACGCGCACGCGCACGCACACGCACACACACACACACGCGCGCACTTTGCTGTTACTTTCGTGCATGCCTTAATGTTGCTTTCGTTCATGCCCTTTGCAACGCCTGCTTTGCATGGCGGTGAAATACCGACTACCACCAACCACTAGAAAAACCACAGATCGAATGAAAGTACTCGCTTTAAAAGTTGCGCGTTGCCAATGCAAGTCGAAACACGCATCAAACCTTCAGGCATTTTGTGCTAACCGTCTGTAATTTGTTTCAGTGGACGACGGCCCGGGGTTGCGAAGGATCGGCGACAAGGAAGAAGGTCTGATCCGCACGGCATCCGGTCGTGCGGGAAGAAGACCGCGTTTTTATTTTTAATTTTCTTCAGCGCGGCGAGTCATCGTCGCTGTCTGAAAAAATATGTCTATTGTTTTTATGAGATATTCTGCTGGAAGGTATGAATATATACTTTGTCGCTGTAATAAAGCTCTTACAATATCGTAATCGGCTCTCAGCGAGTACCGTTTTCCATTGGCTGGCCATCCTTGCTAATATGTCAATTTCGATTGGCGGTCACGCGCTCTTACGAACAGTTCTAAAGCGTAAGTCCTTTTTTTTTTTGCGAATACGGGTCCTGGCAAACCTCATCAACGGTGCGGTGAAAAAATGCGCATGGCTGATGAACTTTAACTGCGCACCACTGATGAGAAATTTAAATGTCGCGTCGCCATGGTAAAAGGAAGCGAGTTTCACTGCCAACAGAAACACACTTTTCCTTTGCTTTGCCTGCTCTCCACAAGTGACGTTCCTTCCTTCCCTTTTCCCATATCGGAAGCGACGGACCGCATCACATTTACAACAAGGTAAATGTATACGTGGTTAATCAGCAATTGTGGGGTCAGGCAACCGAAAAAAAAAAATGCTGGCTCTCCCGTAATTGAGAGTAGGTGTAAGCGTGAAGTGGCTACAGGCAAATCAGACTGGTGCCTCGACGCAGGTCTGAAAGCTTACTGAGCCTAACCTGTTTTGAACTGCACCTCGTTGCAAGTCTCGTCTCGGCCAAACAACCATCCGCGGCGCGCTGGACGCTGCCGGCCTGGTCACGCAGCGTGGCGCCATTTCTCGAAGGAGGCGTCGCAAAACCGGCGCCGCGGAAGTCGCGGACCGCTGGCGTTGAACAGAGAACAGGGAACCTTGTCCCAGCGCCAAAAGATGACAAGTGTATGGTGCACTGTATTTGCCTTTTGAACGTCGCTATTTTAAATGACAAATTAAACTTCAGCGTAGTAGAAGTTACAGCTTGAGTGATATTGTGAAGAAACATTGGGAAGAAACATGAAGCAATATTTTTTTGTGACTTGTTTGGGCAGTAACTAGTGTATGTTACGCGGTCCTTTACAAGGGGTTGGGGGCCAGAGACCACCTCATCTTAACTGTTGACTGGTTGTTCGGATGGTTTCATTTTAGCGCGATAGCGTTAAGGGCCACGCGTCGCAAAAAAATCCGGCATCCGGTGCCGGCGCGCCCACGCCGATGCCGAAGCCGGATTTGGAGTGCATACTGCAGGCATTGCCAATTCCTGACTGGGACCTTACCACTGTCATTGAAAAGAAAAGTGTACTTCGTAAATGGCCAACATGCTTGCCTGAGGCTTCCTGAGACATACCCACTCCCTTCTGGTACAATCGTTGCATTCTGCCGGTGCTAAAATATGGCGCAGAAACTTGGAGGTTAACAAAGAAGTTCGAGAACAAGTTAAGGACCGCACAGAGAGCCATAGAACGAAAAATGTTAGGCCTAACGTTAAGAGCCAGGAAGAGATCAGTGTGGATCAGAGAGCAAAGGGGGATAGCCGATATTTTATTTGACCTTAAGAGAAAGAAATGGAGCTGGGCAGGATTGATAACCGGTAGACCATTAGAGTTACAGAATGGATACTAAGAGAAGGGAAGCGCAGTCGAGGACGGCAGAAAACTAGGTGGGGTCGCAAATTTGCAGGCGCAAGTTGAAATGAGCTGGCGCAAGACAGGGCTAATTGGAGATGGCAGGGAGAGGCCTTCGTCCTGCTGTGCACCTAAATATAGGCTTATGATGATGATGACAGTTATTGAAGTACACCCTTGTGAGAGACCGCTTATAGTGCTCCTGTGCATCCTCCCACGTGCACTCAGTGCTCATTCTCTTCCTCTCTCCCGCTTTCTATTCCCCCTTTCCCTTATACCCAGTGTAGGGTAGCAAACCGGACGCTCGTCTGGTTGAGCTCCGTACCTTTCACTTTCTTGCTTATTTCTCTCCATTCAAATGTCAGCGTTGTTTCTACCTGTTGTTTATGTTCTCGCTGAACCTTCTGTAATCGGATAGCATGCGCGACGCGAATAGTGTTGTATTCCCTGGAAGGTATGCGAGCACCAGTGATTACGCTGGAACCTTCGACGAGTCATGTATAAAAGCCGATGCGCTCGACCCACAGATCAGATTTCGACAATCGCCGACTGTGATAGCCACTATCGTTGTGCTTTGAGTGTCAGTTGCTTTTATGGGCACATGTTCGCCCAATGAAGAGCTCGTTTCGTGATTCACAGTTTTGCTGCTGTGTTCTTCACCGTCACTACAACGTGACAATAGAAAGGCAGGGCGGTTGACCAGAGGTAGTTCCGCTTGGCTACCCGGCAGAGGGGAAATAAATAGGTGGATAAAACCAGGAATAGAGGGGAAAGAGAGATAGAGATATAGAGAGACGTGCACAAAGTAGCCACATGGTACCGAGCCGCGCTCTTAAAATTTATCATGTTCTTTGCAGCAGTGCGATTTCGACACCCGTACGGCCGACCTTTTCCTGTATCGCTTTCTGCGCAGAAAGCTCGAAACGCCCATCATGTCGAATGGTGGACATTTGAATATACAGCGCCCATCATGTCGAATGGTGGACATTTGAATATACAGCTTGAATGGCAGGCCACCAAAACAAATTTCGCGCCTTTGAGAACAAAATGACGTCACTAGTTTTTTTTAACGGGTATGGCGTCACATTATTTTTGTTCCACAGGAAGAATTCCTTTGTCACACAGATGGCGCTAAGCCCCATGAACCGCCGATGAACCGCCATGTTTTGAACGTATGGGCTTCTATGGAAGCTTCGCTACCAGGTATACTTACCTTATACTTACCTTGGTCCCAATAATGAAGGCATAAGAGTTTGTAAATGCGACGCTTAGCCACATACTGTCCGTTGGTCTGTTCAAGTCGTGGCAACCCAGGCGGTAGACGTATACCTATATATACGGAGACAACTAACTTAAACGACACATGGTCATACACAGCCCACGCGTCCTATCTTGGAGGTTATCTCCAACGGGTGCAAAGCATGGACGATCCGAGGTGGCTGGTGAAGCTCTCTTCCCACGCACGTAGTACTGGAGGTCGCGTAACCTGGAGTTTCAGAGACACGTACGTTGAAGCGTGAGGCAGCACGAAGCATTCGCTCTGCTAAGTTTGCGCTCTAATTCACGCGCCAGCATTGTGACAGCGAGTATTCGTGGTCATCGAGCGACATCTGTTAATGTATGCACATGTGTAAATGTGAAAACTCCTGGATAATTTCATTTCTAAGTGAACATTTACTGCAATTTACACAGCCGATAGAAACTACAAACTTTAGTTCATGCAGCTCTCTAGTACATTACTAGCGCTATCAATGCTTTGTTTCTCGGGCAGAACTGCGAGTTTCTATGTTTGAATGAAGCATACCAATTAAATGCAATCCGATTTCTCTGGCTTCATCGTCTGCTATTTCTCATGGATGTGAGTAATGAGATATTGAGCCCTTCTGATCCCCTTATTCTTCTGGCTCATTACGATGGGGCAGCGGGATAGCCGCAAGATATGGGGGTCCATGCAGAGCTTTCAAAGCCTGCAGCATTTTTGCCTACAGTGTAACCGAGGGAAACCTTCTCATGCGATCGCAATTGCACGGACGCTCGAGATGCCTTCCCGCAGTCGTGCTGTCCCGCTATCAACGGCACACGTGACGGTTAGAGGGCCTTCAGAAAACGGAGAGTGCGTTCGTACCTAAACGCACTCTCCGAACACACTCTCAAGTGAACGTATCGTCAACGCTCCGCTCAAGCGGCTTGGTCAACGGTCTGCCTTCCGCTTCTCGCATAAACGTTGTGCGCACTCACACTATCCGCGCATGCGCGATCCTGCTGATATGCTTTGTGAATGCACTGGTCTGGAGCGGAAAGCACAGTAGACGTCAGGGTAATGTTATCTAATATCATAGGGCGCCTATTAACGCCGATGGTTTCCCTTCCATCTCGTCTCGTGCTCCATGGAGGTGCGAAATCTACAACGCCGTCTGGTGGCGCTCTTCATCCCATCAGCGTTGTGGTAGCTGCTAGGGCGCGGTTCCTTGTGTCTAGCAGCTGTTGTCGTGCGTGCTGTTTCGTGCCAACATGTCACACCAGCATGCAGATCGAACACTGCCGGAGGATTTCAAGCTCAATACTGAACCTGACTATCGCTGCTCTTGCACCGCACTTCCTGTAAAACTGCCGGAAGTGCTGTGCGGCAGTTTGTGCAGAAGTTTCGGCAGAAGTGCGAGTCCTCCTGAACTTGTTCACCGAGCGATCGGGGCTAAGCTCTGCCTTCACTGGCTCTACGTCTCAATGTGACGTCGCGTCGTCTGCTTCCGGTTTCTTGGTGCTAGCGCGCGAAGCCTCTCCAACCTCTCCGCTAGCCGCCTGGCCGTCGATCCCCAGTGAGGGCCATCCAAGCAGCGTACTTTGCGAGCGTTCTGTCTCGGCCCCAGCTTCGACCGTCATTCGCGTAACAAACCCAGAGCTTTAGGAGCGGTTGCGCCGGTTGAATGAAAATGTGGCTTTAGACCAATATACGCTTTCTCGAAATCCTGAGCTCCACGTTGACGACAGAAGCAGCAATTCGCCGTCGCCAGACTTGCCGGATTCCACTGAGAGAGAGAGAATAAACTTTAATCCAAAGAGCACGCGAGCGTAGGTAGCTCCTCCGCTCTGCAGTGAGTGGTCCCCTCAGTCCAGGAGTCCAGCGGCCTTAGCTGCCCTTCTCGCTCGATTGACGAGGTTGAGCCGGTCCGTCGAGTCGGAGCTGGACAGCGCTGCCTCCCATTGCCGTGTGGTGGGTGGATTCCACTGACGACGACAACGATCACCAGTTATCGTAAATACGAAAACTGGCCTTCTTCATACAATACACGGTACTGTGGTAATCCTTCGGCGTGAAGTGATGGCCGCAAACGCGTAGATGCTGCATGGCACAGATCGGATACCGACAACCACAATGCGCTGCAGCCACTCCGCTCGCGGGTTTCGTTGCAGAGGGACACGATGCCGCAGCTCGACATGTCTCCAATCGCTAGATTTGCAACCCACAACGCAACAAGGGTGATTCATGGTTTTCACGAAAAGAAACCTCGAGACTAACACTGACCGCGCATCTCGCGTCAACACGGAGCACGTTGTAACGCGAGCAGACTACACTTGCTGTGTGCCGGATGTGCTTGAGTGTATAGAGTGATAAATTGTCGGTGTGTATACTCTTTCTCTTACATTATTTAGAGAAACAAGTTAACCAATATGACAATTATTACGAGCAACATTATGGAAAGGTATTTGGAAGCGCCAACCTTCTAAGTTACCTGTAAAACGCGTAGAGTCTTACCTGAAGAGTAATTCATTGTGTGTCATGCCGGCCGACAAAGAGGTTCGGTTTTGCGGTTTTTTCCGGCAAATGTTTCTCCGAAAAAGCCGGTCAAGCCATTTCTGCAGTGTTCAATGAGCACAAAAATGTGTCTCTTACGAAAGTAGCAGCGAGAGCAAGTGAAACTTGCAGGAAGTTGAATTTGGATAAACTAAGAAAAAGTATACTGAAGTCAGATAACAAGATTCTAGATGTATTTTTTAATGCTAAGACGCACAAGGAGGGTGTTCTGTTTCGAGTCATAATTTCCGAAAGGGGCACCTGGCAGAAGCAAGTTGCCCTGTACCTGCTTTCTAAGCTGAACGTCCTAGAGATTGATGACCCTTTTCTCGTTATGAGTTCTGACGAAGTCCTTGAATTTGTTAGGTGTAACGCTGAAAAGGGCTTCAAGGCCTTCTCAGCTGACGTCAAAGAATTACATTATTCTATTCCACAGAATGACCTTCTTCAATGTGTCGAGGATTGTATTGACAAATATGGCTCCATAAGGTTTCACAGGAAGCAGGTGTTTCAGTAGAAGGGTTTTTAAAATTATTGCATTTTTACCTGTCATCAACCATCGTACAGTGGAACAATAGGCCACATATGCAGAAGAAAGACATTTGCACAGGATTGTGTCTGGCTCCCGCTCTTAGCAACCTATATTTAGCACAATTAGAGAGGCACATGTGTGAGCGCCTCATGGTACTAACAGGTTTTCAGCGAGCTTTTAGATTTGTCGACGATTTTTTAGTGTTTCGGGATTGTCCTGCTAATAGTTTCCAAGAAAAATGTGCTGATGTCTCTGTGATTTGTCGAGAGTGCTTGAGACCTCTTGACGTGACCTTTGAAATGCCTGTCAACAATAAGTTACGCTTTCTTGACGTTCAGTTCATCTTTACTGATAGCAGGACCTGCTGGGCTTACAGCCCACGAGCTAACAAACCCCTTCTCCAATTTCATTCAGCTCATTCGAAGTTGGCGAAGAGGGGCATAACCAACATGTGTTCGAAAAACGCCCTTAAGAAATCATGCCCACACCTAATGAAAACCAGTTTCGAGCAGCAGTCCGCGCAGCTTAAGGAGGCTGGTTATCCTAACCAGGTGTTGGTGTCGGTGGCAGAAAAGTTGCTGAAACAGGAACGTTCGGGACAATGTCCTCATGAGAACGCGAGAGCTAGCGGACGTGACCAGGTGAAAACCGCAGTGATTCCGTACATACACCAGATTTCGCATAGCCTGAAAAAGATAGGGAGTCGAGGCAACGTGCGGGTTATTTTTTCAGCTCCAAATAGACTAAGTACCCTGTGTAAATCCACTAACTCATTGAGGACAAAAAAGTCGGTGAGTGATAAGAACCACAGAAAAGAGTTCGTCGGATGCATCGTAGGGGTGGTCTATCGTATTCCGCTGTCATGCGGCAGATGCTACATAGGCCACACCGGAAGATGCATCAATTAGCGCTTAAGAGAGCACAGAGATAAAGTACAAAGGATATCAGGTGACAGTTTTCTTGCTTTGCATTGCAAAACGTGTCTATGTCGCCCTCTTCTAGATGACACCGCCATTATATACAGGGATAAACGCGAGAATGTAAGATTGATAATAGAAACTGAACAAATCCTCTTGGCCGCTGACGAATGTATCAGCAAACCGTCACTATCATTGTCGGCGAGAGAGAGAGAGAGAGAGAGAGAGAGAGAGAGAGAGAAACAACTTTATTTTAATAAAGATCGTGCTTGGTTACTGTGGGTGGAGCCCCTCTTCCAGGGCCCCACTGGCTATTGCGGCGCACCGGGCCTGGTCAAGGGTCGCCAATTGGCTTCCCAAGTCCAGTTCGGAGAGTCGTGCCTCCCACGACCAATTGTTTAGTGTATCGTTAAGTAGCGGCGACACGGCGTCTGCCGGACGCTGCGTGCATTGATAAGTGATGTGTTCTAGTGTCGGGATGGAGTCGCACCATGGACATCTGTCGCTGTGTTTGTTGGGAAATATTTTGTGCAGTGAGTTAGATTATTTGCATACGCCTTGAAAGCTGACCGCTTTTGCAGTTCATGATTCAGGTTCTTAGTGTTTTCTTGATGCAACAGCTGTAGATTGCTTTTATGCCGTCATGTACTTATCTTCAGTGTTGATATCGCTGTGCACGTGGTTTTTGTGTATAAGTACGACCGGTCCCGCAAATAAATTTCGTTGTTGAAAGTTAGCGCTTGTCTTCGTCTTCATTTCCTCTCGTGTCCGTGTTTTTTTGCGCTTCCAAATACCATTCCCTGATGACAGACCAACAAGCCCAGATCGCCACCCTCGTCGAGAAACATTTGTTCACAATAAAGTTGGAAATATTACCGATGACGCTACGTTGGTAGCTAAGCGGATAGCTCGACCGACTGATGTCACGCGTCCCCTCTACGTAGCAGGGGACAGGGCAGCGGCGCACGAGGTAAGTGCAAGTGCTGTTAGGTGCTTTCTTGTTCAGTGTTGCTACCAGCGTTTGGGGGGGGGGGGGGGGGGTGAACTTAATTGATCGGTCTACTACGTTTTTGCTTTGTTTTTACATCTCCTTCCCTCCTTCTGAATGGAAGGGTGATAAATAATAAATATAATATTCTTCTCTAGCATTCGGCACGTCTCTTGTAAAATCACAAACTTCAGAGTTTTCATTATGAAGTTTATACCTAGCCAACTGAGAAGAAAAGAAAGGACAAAAAGCCCAGCTCGTTTAATGCTGCTCTAAAACAAATAATCAATCCATCAATCAATCAATCAATCAATAAAAAACAGAAGATAGTTATATATAAATAATTCCGGGAAGATCAGGTGAACAGGAAACTAAAGAGATCAACTTTGCACACTTAGCAGGATCACAAACGGCGCACTGTCTATAGTTGAGTATCCCGGCGGTAAGTGGCAGTGTCGTGTGCTCCGAGGAGATAAGGCCGGCAGCTTGAATTCGGATACGGTCATGCATACAGGTACTCCATGGGGCCTTAGTAACCCCGGTGGCTCTTCGTGGAAATTCAACAACCATCTGTGAGATGCGGCCTCACACAGTTGCCACTCGTATTCGGCGTCGTCTTACTGAATATTGCCACCTTAGCGTGTCGTCACCACATTGGCTTCATTTTGGGCGAATGAGCGGTCTAGTCCTGGTCTAGTACACGGCAAGCGTCGGCAGGCCTTCAGGTTGTAAACCTCTCGACTCCAGCACTAGCTAGACAACTCAGCTTGCAGAATCCTGTAAGTAAGCAAATAAGCAAACAAATAAGTCTGTTCAGCCGGCGAATCTTCGGAGTCGCGGCATGAAATCAACTACACGCTACCACGAGTAAGCAGCCAATATTGCCATTCAAGTGAATTTGTCCCTGGTTTGACGACAAAAGTAAGAACACGCTTATACTTTGGCAGCACTCAAGAGCTCAAAACTGGGTTTGCTCTGTTCACCAATCCGTCCAATTTGTTACGCCATCCTTGTTATCGAACCACCGCCGTCAGGCCCTCTCGTCGTCCTCAGCTTTACCCCCTTAGCATCTGGCGAGGAAAACCTAAACTTGGCCCTATAGTTTACTGCCACGGGGAATATGTAGAAATCATGCGCAAACGCAATGGGAGTTGGTCGTGCTTACCACTATGCTATCGCACATCATTCGTGCTAGGCAATTTGAGTGTGGTTTTGTGTACCACGCACATTGTCAGATTGGCGGCCCGTGTGTATGAAGGCCCATGTATTTAGAAGGCAACAACAGGCAACACTGCAGCTGACGCAGTTGACGCCTTGCTCATTTTCAAGAAATAGTGTTAAAAGGGCAGCGTGCAACTAAGGAATCCTGCTGCTGTCACAGTAAGTGAGTTTACAGCTTGAGGAATCGGTGTATTGTACTGATTTTTTTTTTTTTTTTTGGGGGGGGGGGGAGATTTTTACCAACATTCTCTCAACGAATTTTCGGGGCATGTTCGCTGGTTCTGAAAGTCGTGGCCAAATGTTCTGCTTTAGTCCAAGTGAGAACAACGAAGTTACAGCTTACTGTATTGTCGGTATTGTCGTTCATCATTTAGCCGGTGCCCTAGGCCTCTTGTCGGTAGCCCGTTCATGTGGTGAAGAGAAAGCACTTCAAATCGTGACCGAGTAATTTAGTCAGTCTATTTCTAACTCACCGTTTGCTGAGTTTGGTAACCAAACTGACGTATCCTGTCAAAGTAGCTCGCTTTCTTATTGAAGAAGCTCTCTTGTCTGTCGCAGTCAAAGTCGTTCAATGTCCCGCCGAAATCCTCGGGCAACAGTTCGGAAGGAAACACTCCACAGAGTTCCGACAAGTCACTCCCAATGAAATGCAGCTGAAATAGATAGCCAAATAGCAAAGATGATTACAAAGGGTCGTTCGTGCTTCTTAATGACACGACATTTTTCGAAAGCTCAGACAAGTTTACCGAGGAATCCTGTTTTACATAATATGCTTCAGTGTTGGATGGAGTTCAAGTCAATAATGCGTGGAACTCTGCAGTTTTTGCGCACGAATGTTTTCGAGAAGTGCAGGTAACAATTGAGCTAATTCCAACATGACTGTGTTGTGTGTGGTATATATACCAGTGCCTGGGGTGCTAAAATGTAATGCGTTTCAACGTTCATAGCGTAACCGTGGTGGTAGCATTGAGGATAATAGTCACAGCTACCATTTCTTCTTCAGCGATGAGCCGTGTTCATGCGCTGCAGTGTTTTTTTTTTTTTTTTGGCACTGGTAGTTTTACGTGGGCACAGATAACGCGTTTCTTTGGGCGAGTTAGTGTGACATTGCAAATAATTCCGCCCTGTCTTGCTCCTTGCTCTGTTGTCCGTCTGCTCGAGCTGTACGTTTACTTACTTGCAACAAGAGCTCAGTAGATGTCATTGACGCAACCAAAGTCGAGGATGAACAAACCAAATTGTCGTGGCGGCTACAGGACTCGAACCTAAATTCTCCCGGCCGGAAATCAGATGCCGGGCTGACTGTTTGAACATGCCATTGATCGAAATCGCGCGAAGAATCCTCTATATTTGTATACATAAAGCGTTTTTAGATACAACATAATTTTTAGATATTGCCCGTGTCAGGTGGCAGAATCCTGCTCCTTCAACAGGTTTTACTCTACGAGTCCGACATTAACTGCAGGAGAGATAGAAATACAGATACGATTGATTACCAAATATTTCGGCCATTAACTATTAAACTATTTACTTTACGGCACGAGTTATAACTTTTGAATTGAAAGGGAAGAATTTTCATCAACCCAATCAAGCTACAAAACACAAAACCCATATGGATTTCCTTTGGAGCTTTGTGCTGGTCAGGTACGTGAATGACAATATTCCCTTGAATGGAACTTTCTCCACCTTACGGTATTGTGCATATAACTCATTTGCAAATTTATTAATTGTGGCCGGGGAGCTCGCATGGCATTCTGAGGATGACACGAGTTTCGTGGTATGTGTTACAAAAAATGTACCACGGGATACATTGGTATTACGGTTATTTTTGCGTCTGATTGCATATAGACCTACACCACGGCGCTACGTCACAAAAATGCGGTGGTGCTGTCATCGGAATTTAGTTCTGATGACAGAAAGGATAAGAATAGAGAAGGTAAAATTTGCTACATTAACCTACAGGGTGATAGCAAGCAGGAAAAATGGCTGTATATTCAAACGCAGCTGAATGATGAAGCAATTATCGTGTACGCCTTGACCGAAACGCATTTACGAGACTTGGAGCAGCCGCCAGTTATTGGCAATTCTTTATGGGAAGGGTGCAACAGAATGACCGGGTCAAGGAAAGGCGGAGGCGTAGGCGTACTAATTAGGCGAGGTCTGAAGTGGCGAAGGCTAAACGAGACATGTAAAGAACATTTATGGATTAGTGGCACATGGCAAAGCAAAAAGACTTGGCTGGGAGTAGTTTAGCTATGGACAGGCAGTGATAGCAGAGAAAAAAATAAGGAATTTGTGGATTGCATTAGAAGCGATATTAATGAGTTCAGTAAATCGGGCCAGGTGATATTAGCGGGAGATATGAACGCACACATGGACCATTTAGACGGATATACTGATTACAACGGCTCTCTAGTGCTAGATCTGTGTGATGAACAGAAGCTTATAGTAGCTAACAGGGAGAATAAGTGTCATGGACAGGTAATGTGGCAATGCGGAAACAGGCAGTCATGCATCGACTACGCCTTAGTCTCAGAAATGGTCGACGAACAACTAGAGCAACTGATAATAGACGAAATAGGAAAAAATTGTCTGGAAGCGATCATAGACGTTTAGCATTAAAGTTTGGGAGAAATGCCAACGCAGAACACGAACCAATAGCCTCAGAATTTTTAAAAATGAATGAAGAGCAAATAACAGAGATTGCAAAAATCATAGAGAAGAAAATTGAGGCTTTTCCTACAGCAGTCTGGGAATATAAGAAACTGGTGGACGTTATGCAGCATGAAATAAGGCAGACACGGCAAAACAATTCTTGGATCGGGAAGAGTGAACCACGTAAGTGGCGGAACAAGGAAATAAACAAGCTATAGAAGAGCGTAAAGAGGCATCTAGAGCTCATCGAGAAGCCAAACAGTTGGGATTACAAGAAGAAGTGGTGCTCCTTAGATGGAATACATACCGAGAAAAGAAAAGGGTGGCGAGTGAGCTCGTGCAAGAGAAAATTAAATGCGCAAGTGAACGTTGGGTGCAGAACATTCACAATAGAGACAAAGGCGCCCCAAAAAGATTCTGGAACCATATAAAAGCACTCGGAGCTCCAACTAAAAACTCGCAAACGGCTATAAGGGATGAAGACGGTAACATCTACGAAGGAGACGATGCGCTGCGGTGCATCACAGACGTTATTAGGGATAACTTCGGCACGAGAAAAAGCGTAGTTCTGACAACAGCTCCAGGAACAGCAGAGAGGACTGAGAGATCAAAATTTAGCATAGAAAGTTTTTATTGGACAAAGGTAGCAGAAAATGTCCCTAATAACACGGCAGCAGGACCCGGTGATATCCCAATACAGATGTATTGGGATATCACCCAAACCTCGGTCCAAAAAGCAAGGCATCGCTGACTAATGCCATAGAGCAAGTGATTAGAACAAAAAAAATTCCCGTTGGATGGCGTGAAAGCAAGATGAATCTCATCTACAAAGGCAAATGAGATAAGGATAGGACGAGCTCATACAGACCAGTTACAGTAACGTCAGTGATATATATAGAATGGCAATGCAAGCAATAAAATCAGAACTGTCGAAGTGGGTGGAGAAAAACGAGGTATTGGCGGAACTACAGAATGGGTTCAGGCCAGGCAGACGTTTAGAGGATAATGTGTTTGTACTAATTCAGTGCATAGAGATTTCAGTAGCTCAGAAAAGACCTTTATCGATAGCATTTCTAGATATTAAAGGAGCTTATGACAACGTAGAGAGGGAATCGTTATGGGATATTCTTCAGCACGAAGGCATAGATGACGATTTCGTGGAGCTGCTGAGGGAGATATATAGAGACGACCAAGTACAAGTTGTATGGGAAGGTCGAAAATGTAATGAAATGGTGGGAATTCACCAAGGATTGAAGCAAGGATGTCCTCTGTCTCCATTGTTGTTTACGCTTTACGTTAAGGGTATAGAAAGGCGACTAGAAAACAGCGAATTAGGTTTTGATTTATCCTAGGCCGGTATTTTGTAGCGATGCCTTTCCGGTAATAATGCCTTTTCGCACTTATCGCGTTTTGTCAGTGGTCGGAGTGACGGTCCGCTCGCGTTATCAACGGGATCAGCCGGCCGTGAACGGTGGGTGATAAAACTAGAGTAGAATAAGTCATAATGCCTCGCTACAAAATCGCGGCCCTACATGCGTAATGGACAAATGGTGCAACAGAAGGTCCCTGGACTGATGTACGCAGAAGACATTGTGCTACTAGTGGACAATAAAAAAGATTTACAGATACTTGCGAATATCTGCGACAATGCAGCCACAAATCTAGGCCTTAGGTTAGCCCAGAGAAATCAGGAATTATGATCTTTAATGAAGAGACGAGTAACTTCGTGGTGTCAATTCAACAGCAAGTAATACCCATAGTGAAGCAATATAAGTACCTCGGCGTACACATAAACGAAGGAAAGAATTACTCAAGCAACCACCAAGATAATCTGAAAATAAAGGTGAAGCGCAATGTAGCAATAATGAAACACAGAGCACTGTGGGGCCACAATAATATGAGGTGGTGCGTGGAATCTGGAAAGTAGTAATGGTGCCAGTGCTAACATTCGCAAATGCCATTCTATGCTTAAAATCGGATATATTGTCGGGTTTGGAAGTTAACCAAAGATCAGTAGGTCGGTTGGCTTTGGGAGCCCACGGTAATACCTCAAATGAGGCAGTGCAGGGTGACATGGGTTGGGCCTCTTTTGAAGTCAGAGAAGCACAGAGCAAAATTAGTATTGAAGAAAGGCTCAGAAACATGGATGAAAATAAATGGGCGGCTAAAGCGCACAAGCATCTGTACATGAAAAGCGTGGACACAGAATGGAGGAAGAGGTCAAGGAAGTTGGCAACCATGTACAGGATAATCTAAACTGTAAATAGACAACCAGGAGTCATCAGAAAGAAAGTGAGAGAAATAGAGACCATGAATTGGATGCATATATTACAAGAATGAGAAGAAAGAAATTAGAAGGGAATATCTGTACGATAACACAAAGGGCAGTGCATTGCTATTTGAGGATGGAGCCGGTTGTCTAAGGACCAAAACATACCGGAGCAAATATTCGGAACTAGATGAGGCATGTGTATGCTGCTGTAAAGATCCAGAGACAACTCATCACATCCTAATGGAATGCGACGGGATCCACTCAACGAGAACCGTAGGTAACCTGCAACTCCCAGAAGCGCTTGGGTTTGGAAGGAAACAGTGGAAGGAAACATCAACAGATCAGCCGTAGAGATAAGCAAGAGATGATTAGAGTACTGCTGAAAAAAAAAGCATGGAAAAGATGAAGACGACCTGATCTCTTAAAATCATAGGTAGCGGTACAAGGTAAATTTTTGAAAAAAAAAAGAAAAGAATAATGAGAGTATACAAAAATGCTACATGAAGAACATGTATAGTATACCTGATTAAATCAAGCTGGTTATGTGACTATTTGTCGCCGCCCCGTTTCAAAGGGGATGCCAATAAATCATCAGTTTCACGTTTAGCATGGTAGGCACTCCACCGCCGAGCCGCTGCCCATGTCGCACCTGCCACAGCATGCTGCTGGGTTTCGCGGGTGGTTCTGCAGTTCCATCTGTGAGGTCTTTATTCTATGATCTTACAACGAAGGAAACGCAGTATGTCGACGAGCTGAGTTGCGTCGAAATACGCAAGAGGCTAAAGTTTTCATAGGTTTCCTGTTGATGAAAGCAGTCGCAAGCAATGGGCCGCCGCGGTAAAAAGAAATAGTTGGATTGTGATACCAGATCATCCCTTATGCGCAAAACATTTCGTAACCGTTAAGGTTCTCTTATTTTGAGTCGCGTGCATTAGCCAACCTATATATGATCTTAGGATCGTTATTAGCGTGTCATTACAATTTCTTGCCGTACTGTGGGGAAGCTAGATTAGGATTAGCCTTGAATGTAGGTCGAGCGAGCAGATTCCCCACAAAGCACGTCACATTCAAATTTATTTTCATCTAAAGAATTGAGCCATGCACCTGCTGTGTAGATATTCTATCACACGTTTACATACGCAAGCAGCACGGTCACAGCTGTGTTAATTGCAGTATGGATGTCATAAACGCGCCTCAACATGTGAATTAAATTTCGAGCGCGAAATAAAATCTACAGTGTTAACTTAGTACAGAGTTGGAGTGATCGGACGGCCGGCGCGGACGGCGCGGGTCTACGGACGGCGCGGGTCTACACAAGCGGCGTCGCCGAGGGCTGGTACCTCGCCTGCCCCATCACCGAAGCGATCGCTTCTATCGCCGCTCACGGCGACGTAGAAATCGGCTACAGCTTGTTTTAGATGCGAACCATCTTATGGTCGGGGCTATGTCACTCCCTCCCTCCCTCCCTCCCTCCCTCCCTCCCTCCCTCCCTCCCTCCCTTTCGCACCAACGACACCGACAAAATCGATTCATATAGGCCCACGTAAATCGTGCTGTCAAAAATAAGCGCACTATGGTGGGCTGCAGGTTGCAGGGCTACAGGAATGCCTCCTGCGGCGGCCAGCGAGCTAGGCCTAGCGTCTCGTTCGGCCGTATCACGATGGGGGCGAAATGCAAGAACGTGCACTGGGGGCACATTAAAGAACCTCACGTAGTCAAAATTAATCCGCCACCACCACTACCTTGTGCGTCATAATGAAATCGTGGTTTTAGCACACCCCCCCGCCCCATTAAAAAAAAAAAAAAAAAAAAAACGCCATCCGCGCGTGCAGCGGGGGCGGCGAACGTAGGCGGAGCGTACGCGACGTCGCTATATGGCCTAAAATATATCGACGGTGCCTACCGCTGTTTACAAACATGGTGTAGGTCTATACATGCGCTTTGTTAAAGTGAACTAACAATGAAATTTTGTCAGAAGTTTTCGGGCGCTTATCTCAAAATTGGTGCTAATGTCAAAATTTGTTCTAAGTGCATGTGCCTTGAGAACTCTAGTATGGATCAATTCGCCATGTGCAATATAAGCCATAAAGTTCACCACTTTTGGCTTACAACTAAAGTTTACAATTTTAGGATTTTGGTAATTAGTCAATCACGAATTTTGATTCCTTATGCAGGTTGTGTCCGCCTACTCGAGTACTCCAAATCAACGAGTGGAGCTGTGCTATATGCCGCAGATGATAAAAACATTATGTTAACTCTAAAATAAAACGCCTGGTATAAGAAAGATGGCTAGTGCATCAAGAATCCTAATGCCTCGCACAATTGGCTTGTAGAACGAAAGAACATATAATAAAAAAAACTAATAGGATTTTTACGAGGACATCTCTAAATGATTCTTCGTGAAGAACAACAGCGGAAAATAAAAAAAATGTCACAGTTTCGCCCTAAGGGCGAAGCAATGAATGCGATAGCAACACAGCAATGTCATATGAAGTAAGGTGAGCGGCTTTGGTAGCAATATGAATTGTAGTAAACATGAGCTGATTAAGTAAGCAGGTGTGCTGCGGCGTAAGTAGACCGACATGACGAGAGACTCGATGACCACGAGAAGGCGCGTGTGAAACGGTGGTGTTGATGAGAAGCGCTTCCCGTGGGCAGCGCGTGCGAAGGGACACACCTGTAGCGCTGCACTGCCGATCCGGGCAGCATTACATGTGTAGCGTGCGTTGGAAAATGTGGCCCGACTATTACTAACTGAATGAACAAGCGTGGTGTGAGCGCGCACAAACAAACATGAATAGATCACACTGAATGACTGCAGACAACGACTGTCAAAACGCTGGCAGCAAGTCCAAGCCCATACGCTGCACTGGGCGAATGTACGTGCGGTCTATCGCTTCAACAGAAACTGAGCGGCGAATGCACAGTGCATGAAGGTCAGAGCCGTGTGGACATAAGAGACGGTGCGGTCGAGCGACGAGCACGGTTGTTGGCAGAGTAGAAGTGCGCCCCCCCCCCCCCCCGCTCCCTCCGGCGCTGGCTTTCCGCTTCCTTGCTTGCGCGTGGGAGAGATAAGAGACTGTGCGGGCGAGTGACGAGCGCGGTTGTTGGCAGAGTAGAAGTGCCCCCCCCCCACTCCCTCCGGCGCTGGCTTTCCGCTTCCTTGCTTGCGCGTGGGAGATTGAGTGCGTTCGCTCTCCGTGATAGCGCGCGTCCCCGCACGCTTCCGCTCGGGCATACGGCGCGCGGCGAAGATTTTATCTATAGGGAACCTCACGGTGACGGCGACGGCGACGGCAGAAATCCGGTAGAAGTGTCCATTTAATTGCTATCGCAATAAAAAATCCGATTTAAAGAGAGAAGCTGAGAAACGCACGGGAAATGACGAGAGTGCTGAGAAACGCACGGAAACGTATAAAGGCGTGAGGAGTGGACACCCGCTCGTTTATACATTTTGTGTAAGCGGTCGTGTAGCCGTCGCCGCAGCCGTATTGCGTGCAGTCATACAGCCGTGCAGCAGTACTGCACGCATTGCGCAACCGTAGGTTTATGATCAATATAGACAGCCTAATTCGTATCTACTACAGGACGAACGCCTCTCTCAGCGATGACCCCTGTATTGCGATAGCGGCGCCCATTCTGCGTGTTTCATATCAACAGCTATCTCGCATGACGGATTTTTCTTTTGTCTAGCAGCGCTCTATGTTTCTGGTTTTTGCGCGAGGCAATCGAAGTTTGATATTAAGGTACGTGGCCCCTGCGTGGAATCCGTCTGCCTAGTAGCATGCATGCTATCGCATGAGAGTACGAAGTGTCGCGCGCTTGTATATAATATGCAAGTCAACCATATTTTCACATTACCCTGCTTTTCAGTTTTGCCGATAGGAATGGTTTCGCAATGGTATAGACGACTTGGAACACAGCTGGCGTGTTTGTGAAATAGATGCCTTTCAGCCGTACCGGAAGGGAATCCTGAAAAAGAGAAATGACTAGTGTGAATTATCTGTGGCGTAATGGCTACCAGAATTAAGTGTCCACAAGCTCTTCAACATGACGGAAAAGGTACGTAAATTAAGAAATTATGTCCTGCTTGCACTTGGCGTGTTCAGTAGTAAGTTCACAACAATACTGCAGTATGTATACTATGTCTGTAGTATACAGTAGTAGTATGTAGTATGAAATATTTTATTGCGATAATAATTATATGGACGTTCCAGGCGCATTTCTGCTATCGCCGTCGCCGTGGTCGTCGCCGTGAGGTTCCGTATAAGGTCTGTTCTACTCATGGTGGCCGGGGCGGCTGCGCAGATGGCTTTCAAGATACAGCTGCCTGGGCGGCCCGGACGCGTACTCCTCCTCCTCTCTTTTCCTTCCCCTCTACCCTCCACCGCCGAGGCGCGGGGTATCCAAGGCCGACGGCGAGGCGCGCGGTAGGCGGGGACACGCGCGGCCCTCAATGGCATTCCAAAGCTATTGGTAGGCCGGGTCACGCGCGACACACCCATTCAACGCGTCGCAAGGACCTTGAGCCGCCGCCGTGGCAGCCAACGTTTATAGAAGGTTCTATAAACGTTGGTCGCAGCTGCGCTCGCTCGGCCGCTACGGTAGTGCGTGACTAGGCCAGGGTTTAACGGATGCTTCGCCGGAGCTTGATCGCTCAGTCTTGCGGCTTGCCGGCCCGGGCTTTCTGTGCGTGCGATTCAGCGCAAGCGACAGGCTGAATCCAATCATCCAGTACAGATATCGCAAGACGGCTGGCTGTGAAATCTCAAGCAAATGCAAAGCTGGCTGCTGAAACACCGGAGCAAACGGAGGCCAGATTAGCACGTTATAGAGAAGCTTACCAAGCCCGGAAGCGAGCAATAATGAAACACTTTTACTAGGTTTACAAGAGTGAAAGCTCAGCTAATTTTTTTATTCTATCCCAGCGCGGCCGTAGCCAGGCTCAGCGCGCTACTACACCCACCGGGTGGGCTCATTAGTGTTACATAATACATAGTTCCAGTACGCGTTGACGCACATATATATTAGGGGCTATGTTGCATGGTTGTTTACGCACTAACCAGATATAACAGCCGCTTTATTTTTCTTGTTTTCTTGCTTTGCTGAAGATTCTGCTCCCATGTAATACAGATGCGCTACACAAATATAAGGTGCGTGTCCTAGCAACCATAAACGAGCGCAAAAAGAAAGCTGCCCGTTTACGCGATGAGACCTTATGCGACGTACTAACGTTGCGTAATGCAGCTTTCTTTCTCCCCGCATACCATACATGAAATGCCGAGTCTCTTTTGTATTGCCATACCTGGGTTTAGATCCTAAACCTTGTCTCAGCGCCAGACTGTATAGCATTTATAGAACGCTTTCGCGTTCTCGCCTGACTTTTGAATGTGTTTTCAGTTACCTTATATATTGTGTAGCGCTTTATTTTTCTTGGTTTGCTGAAGATTCTGCTCCCTTGTAATAAAGAATAAAAAAAATTTGCCGCGTATCTGCGTGCTTCGCTGCAAATGTCGTCGAAAGACGATAGTCTTCTGCCGGCCGTACTACATGAGTGCTGGTCTGATCCGCGGCCACCCGTGATGCTGTTCTGGTACCATTTCCGTCCTGGCATGAAGGTTTGTTTGAACAGATTTCATTTTACCGCATTATTTCATCAAGCGGCCATTTATGTTTTGCCCTGCCTCAGACAGCGCTTCCTTTATGTTGAATCGGCCGCATCTGGCTGGCATTGATAAAATTGAGGAGGCGCTGCGTGAGACATGGACGCCATCTGGCAATACATCGGGAAACATGAGCTTGTGCAGAGGGTTTCCTTCCTCCATGGCACAGGGCGCTCGTCGGCGCGCAGTCGGGGAACGTCGTTCATCGGCGCGCATAGCATGGCATTTTCAGCGCAGCTTAAGAAACTAGGGTCTTTAGAGTTACGTATCTATGTATTTTCTATTAAAGGAACACACCTCCTAATACTTACCTAGTGATGTTGCGCCTCAGATATGCGTAATATTTACTTTGTGATCGATAACGTTCACAAGTATGAACAGCCGTACCAGTTTAAGTAGTGTGGGCGGTAAGCAAGTGGTCCAACTTTGGGCGGGTGGCTGAATAGGGTGACAGACAGACAAACAGACAGACAGACCAAATTTTCAGCGTTTAAGTTCCCCAAGAAAGACTATCATCTTTAAAAAGAAGAAGAGCTGTCATGGTGTTCTGGTTAAGAGTACCTAACGTGCGAGCGCGAGGAGGTGAGTTGCAATCCTACTTTGGGGCCGTCTCGAGGAGGTGAGTTGCAATCCTACTTTGGGGCCGTCTCGCAAACATCTCCTGCTGGCCTGCCCGGCGTACCTCCAGCAGCGGGGCCCACTCCTCAGGAGCAGGAGTTCCGCCGCCTGGGCCTCCCCTCTGGCAAGGAGGAAGATCTCCTCTTCCCCGGCCGACACCACCTTTCTGCACTTCGAGGCGTCGTGGAGTTCCTTGACTCGTCAGGGCTCTCCGCACGCCTCTAAGGACATTTCTACAAGCGGGAAGGCCTCACGGCCTCCCACCCCACCCCGGGCCTGACCGGCCTGGCACAACACCCCTGCAGACTCTGCAGCACACCAAGGCCTTCCATCTCGACCTGATACGTGCCGCCTATGCCTGCCGGTTTTGCTTCGCCCAGCCATGGCGACTCCACTCTATCCCTTCTTTCGCTCCCACTTACCCCTCCCCGTTGGCGCTGAGCCGTGCTCCCTCAAGGGCTGCAGAAGATAGCGCCAACCTTTCCCTTTCCCTCAAGAACCACTTATCCGTCTCGCAGAAAATCCGGCGTCGGCAACCGGCGTCGGCGTGCGATGACGGCGTGGTGGCGGAGAGAACGATCCGCAACCACCCAAAGCACTCCGACCGTTCTAGCCCTGCATGTGGTGCAAGGTTTTGGTGAACAAAATTAAATTTCTCACAGTGAAGTCCGTTAGAAAAATGGTAAAGTACGACTTTACCATTCGGCGTCGGATTCGCCGTCGGATTGTTTACCAATCGGCATCGGATTGTAATTTGAACGTACGAGAAAACCTAATTCTGCTACGAGGAAACTCAAACACAAACCCCTTTCCCAGCATTTCTACCAGAGCAACAGCCGCGCGTTCGGGTACTTGCGAAAATGATATCCAGATGGCGCTCGCATCCTAGGCGCGCCAAATTTGGACTTCGCCTGCTAATTCGTTTTGGATACGCGTGCCCATCAGGGCAATAGCAAACAATTAATAAAATAATTTTAAAAAGGTGCTAGGGCCTTGACATTTTAATATAAGACCACTTATATTGCCCATGGGAAAACGTCTTTCCAGCAAGGCATTTCTGTTTAAAAGTTAAGCCGACTTTAAGGGGATCGGTCTAAGCTTGGTCTTTGTAAGCTGGCTTTCCCACGTTCAGTGTTGCAGTGAATGAAGCCTACTTGCCGTATGCGAACGATGCGATGCGAACGGGTCCCGATAACGCTATCGCGTTCTACACTTAAAGGCGAAGCTTAAGCGTCCTCCAATTTTTTTGTCAGCTCGATAACTTTTTTTATCAGCATATAAATGACTAATTTTGTTAATCATATCCTTGAAGAGCATCGGAAAAGAGCAACTCCTTGAAGGAGTAACCGCATGGGCAGTAACAGTTCATCCCCTCACAGTTACACCCAAAAGGACGATTGGTTGTGGCAGGTCCACTACTCCCCAAAAGAAGTAACCTCAACACCCCATTTCTTTCATACCAATTTCCTTCTTTTTTTAGAAGTGATATACACGGTGAAAGCCCGGACGTTTCAAATACGCCGAACCGCGCCCGCAACCACTGAAAAAAAGTTGTCGCAGTTTCACCTGAAAGGCGAAGCATCAATTGCGATAGCAAATTTGTAGAGAGCTATACGGAGTAATGATAGTAGCTTTATCAGGTGTATAACCTTGGACATGCAGCAGCACCGGCAACACGCAGAACTGTTGTCGACGCCGTCGGCGTTTTGCCCGCGTTCGCACAAAATGCGTACGGCGTTGGTGACTGTTGCCGGAGCCTCTGATATAAATAGGCACTTGATGCCGCAGCTAAACGTCGCCTCCCCCCACCCTCCCCGCCACGGCCTTTCGCGCGTCGGAAGAAGGCACGTTTGTTCTACATATATGGTGATTGTAAAGGAGGAAAGAGACGCCTAATTCTGCAGCCCTTAAGGGAGCACTGCGCAGAACGCGCGTTTTTTCTTCGCCGTGCGTTCACTCCCCGTGAAAGCGCGCGTCCCTCGCGCCCTTTCACTCGCACATACAGCGTTCGGCGCGCGGCGACGATTTCATCTCCACTGACGTCATACGGAACCTCACGGCAACGGCGACGGCGACGGCGATGGCGACGCCGACGGCAGAAATCTGCTTTGGAGTGTCCATATAATTGCTATCGCAATAAAAAGGCCGATAGGAGGACACAACGGGGAAAAGACGTTAGCCTTTGTGCGCGCATTCTTGCCTCCAACCCACGGCGCGCGCGCGACGCCCTGAAGTCACTGGAACCTGGAAAGTACCGCAACCGCCGGAGCGCGCGCAGGCAGCACTGCGCTGTTGTTGCCAGATTTGGTCCAACGCGTCTCTCGGCCGGCAGCCACTCAGCTGTGTAGCTTCGCTGTCAGGGGTTTATAATATCGCAAATCGACAGATTTCACCGTCTTTTACATAAAAGATGAGGTGGTGCATCTTCTATGCGTGCGAAGCGGTACAGATAAGTACGATCGGAAGATTTTTACCGGCGCCAAATTGAATGCATCGAGACCAGCGAAGTGGCGCTCGAGTGGCCATTCTTTCGTTTGTTCACCTTCTCGATAAGTGTTGTGCTCGTTGGGAAGCTATCCAAGGAGTGCATTAAACGGCTAGACAGCGTGCATAGTTAGGCAACATCACTCGTGCTTTAAGCATTCTATACGTCGCAGGCCTACGTGAATCTCGGGTTTGTTTACATTGACTGTTTTACCCTCGTAGCTAACTCGTAGCTATTAGAAGCGTTGCGGAAGCATTCAACTGTGCGCCATCCGTTCTAAATGCAAAACGAACCCGATGCTCGTGTGTCACACAGGAGTTTTTAGGCTGACTAGGTATCAAGCGCTGCCACGCATCTTTTATAAGCAAGGGTGTAATTGCTTTCGAACGTGGCTATTGATTTACTCGCGCTCGAAACGACCGATACAGAAACGATTGATACAGATAGACTTCGACGAAGATAAACGGTCCCTGAGTGCAGCACAAAGAAAGATATGCTAAAACAGATTTATTCAGGCCACGTTCCCGTTGTTTGAAGCAGTAATAAACAACACACAAGAAAATGTATATTTAGTATTCGAGATTAACAGGTCGACAGATCGTTATTGCAGTGGTGTTCTCACGACAATATTTTATTTTTGACACAGTCACCCGCAGTGCCGCACTCTTCGAGCGACATTTTGCTCGGTTCTGCGTATTTCTGAACATCTCGATCCTCGGTTTGTTTGCAGAAGGCGAATCGCAGCCTTCAAAGCAAACGCGTGAAGAAGCTTCAATGTCGGTCACATTATATGTCATTTAGACAGTTCCATGATACCGTAAAGGTTCTAACTTTGAGCTATCATCAAATTCACACTGTGGGAGTGAATTTGTCGCGCTTTATTCGGTGCGGCCACATGTCACGGCGCTTGCTGTCACTCTTTCCGCTTAATTGGGATCGCGAAAAAAGCTTTCCCGGACTACCGGTGGTTGTCCCGAAAGCGCAGAACCCGGGCATTTACTTTCATTTCGTTTTAAGTCTAGGAAAGTTCCATATGCCCTAAATTACACAAAATGCAAAATCCGACCTCGTCGATGGCTCATACGCGCGGCGTGTGCGAGCGATGCCTTTGTCTGCTTGTCCGCTCCGGCGCGGCGTGGACCATATATGGCGGAAAGTGATCACCTGACTGCAACTGACCAATCGGCGCCGCGGCGGCGAAGAGAAAAGGTTTGCGGTACTTTCCAGGTTCCAGTGACTTTACCTGATGTCTCCCTTCAACGAGCGGGACGGTTAAGCTGCGCGTGTGCAATCGCTCCTTCTCCCCCTCCTCGGCAGAAGACGCCGGCGATCGCCCGTGTGTGCGCGTCAGTGCATCTGCTGGGCCAGTGGCGGTTATGGAGAAACCGCTGAGCTGGCTTGCTCAGCGGTAGCGAGGGCACGAGGCAATAACTAAGTGAACAATGAATAACAATGGAATAAAACTGAAAGAAAGTCATATCACCGAATACCGTTTCCATTCATAAACGCACACCGTATACAGCAAGGTCTGTCCATTAGCCATGCACACAACTCTTCGCACTACAAGTGTGCCCGGCCATCAGGGATGTTCACTCAGCGAAGGTCAATCTCGGCCGCGGCGGTCATATTCCGATTGAGGAGAAAGGCAAAAAAGGCACATGGGCTGCGCAAGGTCGGAGAACGTATGTTAAAGAAACCGGGGTGGAATAAATTAATCCGGAGCCCTACACTACGGCGTCACTCATAGTCTGAGTCGCTTACGGACGTTAAAACCTCCCATTCCACAATCCTAGAGCCTGTTTCTGTACTGGTGGGGAAAAAAGTGTCATAAAAATTTGAAAAAAAAAAAAACACGCCGTGACATTTAGCGGCTGTTCTCGCTAGTGTGCGAACAACCATGCAACAGAGCCCCTAATATATATGTGCGTCAACGCGTACTGGCACTACGTATTATGTAACACTAACGAGCCCAGCAGGTGCATAGTACCGCGATGAGCCTGGCTACAGTCGCGCTGGAACGAAACAAACAACAAAAAGATTGGCTGAGGTTTAACTCTTGTAAACTTAGTTATCACGAGCAAAAGGTCTGTTTGGCTTGGTTTTGCAGACTATGAACACAGCGTTCCATTATTGCACGCTTCCGGGTAAGCTTCTTGGTAAGCTTCTCTATAACGTGCTAATCTGGCCTCTCTTTTCTCCGGTGTTTCAGCAGCCAGCTTTGCTATTGCTTGATATTTCACAGCCTGCTGTCTAGCGATATCTGTAGTGGATGATTGGATCCAGCCTGTCGCTTGCGCTGAAGCGCACGCACAGACAGCCCGGCCGGCAAGCCCCGAGACTGAGCGATCAAGCGCCGGTGAAGCGCCCCAGGATGACACTGTTCGATAAGTTCACGGGATTACTTCACTGCAGTCTGACTGTCTGACAAGGGGTAATTGAAAAGTGTGCTTGTGATGAACACTCAATAGAGGTTTTCTCAAGGTATTCAACTGAAAATGAAACTTCAGACATGGGGTGCTATAACATAAAATAATTCCAAACTGTTTTGATTCCATACTCCTGACGTCAAATTTGCGTAACCACCGACGCAAGCATCGGGTGGTGACCCACAGCGTTGTCTGAACAACCCAATCAAACACTCTCCTCGTTTATAGGAGGTCACCTTTGTTCGCTTTCGAAACCAACAACATTGTGTACATTCAGCGGTTTTTCTTGTTGAATTGGCTGAGAAGAGGTGAGGAGCACGCTCTAGTGGAGAGGGTTTCGATGGGGCCGAGCCAGCAGAGTGAAATTAGATAACCGCATGAAGAGGGCGGTGCCGGCTTCTCCGATTGGTCCGCTTCGCCTTACTTATAGCTTGCGGTGGCTGGCCGAAATCGCGGCGGCGTGCAACGGAAGGATAAGAATGCCGCTAAAACGGATCCTCAGCAAGGAAGAGTTGACAGAGCGATGTCGTATGCATGCCGAAAGGGCTCGATAACGTTTTGCTGCCACGCAAAAAGGTTTATCATGCGCAAATAAATACATGCTCAACGGCAGGTGCGAGCTGCGAGGGCCTGAGCGATCGGCGGGCAGCCAT